>NW_022994145.1:0-106164 GCF_012275295.1 Melopsittacus undulatus | reverse complement strand
GGGGAGGGCGAGGGGCAGCGTGGATCTCACCGCTTCGCGGAGCCTGCCGCCGGCCGGGCGTGAGAGCGGCCCCCGCTTCCCCCGAGTTGCCTCGGGAGCAGCTTCGTGCTTCTGTAGCCTCCAGCACCGCGAAAGCCACTTCTATTTTTACTTCCCCTCTCGCCTCCCTCCGGGTGGCTTTCTTAAGTACGACGGGGGGCGAGCTCGGGGCCCGGCCCCGCTGGGGAGAGCTGCCGAGGGAGCGGGTCGGCCCCGCTCCCTGCGGAGCTGGCTGCGGAAACGCGAGCCAGGATCGGGACGAGGTCGCTGTGCTCGGCAGGGGGCTGCTGGGCGCACCCCAGCCGGGCTGTGCCCCCCGGGACTGGCCGCGACCTGTGCTGAGGCACGGCTTCCCCCCTATATTTTATGGGGTCGTATGTATGCGTACAGCTTTGGCCGGTACAGGCATTACGGGGAGGAGATTGTCAGTTTAGCGTTGTGGAAAAGTGGATTCCGACTTATTTTTGCATTTATCCTACTCTGGCGTTGATGTTGTAGAGTAACCGAGTAAGGAACCTGGGCCAGACTTTTGATTCAAAGACATCAGTATCTGAATGCAAACAGAGAATACTTTGAAGAATTAATGCAGTTTAACAGTGTAATTCTTACTTAAAAGCAGACGAAGTTGTTTTGCACCTTTTAAAAATCAGGATTTTTAATAGTGGCTCATATATTTGAAGGGATGGTTGGTTATTTTCAAAGGGAGTATTTGCTTTATAAAACCTTTTGCTCCCGAATCATTGACCCTTGCCACTTGATAATACTGCTGTCTGCTTTAGCTTCTCCTAGATGCGGAGTCATAAGGAGCACAGAACTTAATTGTGGCGTGGTTGATCCCTGTTGTCACTGTGTTACTGTTGAAACGCCAGCCCTGGTATAGTTAATGGAAGTTTTGCCAGCAAGTTAAGTGTTTATGCTCATATTTTCTCCTGCTGCCCGTGTGGAAGTCATAAGCCAGTCTTTTGTGATTGTAAGGACGATGTGGATTATTTTCAGAGTTAAAAATAGATGTTTACAGCTGCTTGGTTTAGGTCCAGGGCAATCATGAGGTTCAGATCCACAAACGTTAACTCCTCGAGCCTGAGCTTTCTGCGGCAGAAAATCTGCAAGCCTAACCCAAACAAACTGCTTTTCTCTCTGGTTAAGTTGCAGGTGAATCATTTTGCTGAATCTACAGTGCACGGGCTTGCACAAATCTCTCTTGGCTGGCAAAGGGAAGGTGCTCCTGTCTGCGGCAGTGTTTTCAAAGGGAACTGTGAATTCTGACAGTCTCATAAAACGTTTGGAAATGTTTGCATTTAAAAGAGCTTAGAAATTAGAGTCCTGTACCCAAAAAGCAAGTGTGGGGGAGTACAGAGCATGTCTGGAGTTAGATAGATAGCTTTTTTCCTCCTCCCTCGGTTTTTACTTGGGATAAGTGAAATGGAGACCTGCACTGAGAAGCAGTCGGGCTTTGCTGGTGACTGTTTGCTTTCAGTGCAAAGCTGACCTTCTCATTTTTGCTTTACATGGCTATAGAGACACTTTTACTACTACCTGCCCTTTCCAAACAGACAGATACAAAGGGCAGTTAAGCACTACCATATTTCAGATATGGTCTGCCAAGCTGTAGAGACATACATTAGAAGATTTTGTTTTACTGTGGAAGCAAAGCTTAAGTGAAACATCTCCTTATCTCTCTTCCCCTTAGTAACTTGAACCCTGGCCATTGCAGTTATGTTTGATGGAAAGGTAGAAGATTCAAAGATGTGAAGATCCTATACATGAAAGCAGATGCCATGGTAAAAGAGAATCTCATAGCTCCTCCAATGAGGAGGAAGAGGCTGCATATCCTCAGACTGTGTCAGACCAGTGTGGGATTGGCAGAACAAAGCCCCCAGGAGACCAGGTTTCATAAGTAGAGTGTAGATGGGGCAAGGGACCACCCGTGACGTGACTGGATTTAAACAGAGTGGATGGGTGCTATGCTTGAGCTGCCCCCCCTGTGTCTTCCTACAACACGTCCTCATGTAGGTTCAGTGCAAATGTTTTATGGCCCTATTCTCATATTTGCATGCCTTTTTTTCTTCTTGGATGCTTCTCTCTCCTTGCCAGGGCGTTTTGTCCATTATGTAAGAGTAAGTTAGCACAGCTGGAGGGTATATTTTATGTGGATTTAATTGCTGAAGGATGGGCTACAGAAGATCCCTCACACAAAAGCTCTTTCTGTATCTGTTTCTTTGAGTGCTGTGTTTCAGTTGGACTTTGAGCAGATGTTTGTAAGAAAGAGGCTATATTTACTACTGTTATTTAATTTGCCTCCTAGGGCAGTGACTGAATACAGGCTGGGCTTGCAAGCAGTGGGTACAAAAAAATGATGGAGGCTGTGTTTAACTCCTCATTACCTGACCAGTGTCATCCCAGTTTCTGTCTTCCTGAGGGACATGCTTTTCAAGTAAATGTTTAGCTTAGCACTTTACCTGGATCTCTACTTGAGGGCTCTTTTGGGTCAGACTTAGGAAGGAAATGGATATTATTTTAGAAATACTTTATAGAAACTGATTTTTTTTATTAATTTTAAACTAATTTTAATTTACAGATTTTAAAAAAATGTTTAGCCCAGCAATTTCTGTTGATTCTGGTCCGAGGGGTTTGGTTTTTTTCCCCATAATTGGAGACCTCTTTATCCCCACTAAAAGGCTTGTAATGTAGGCATGATTAACAGGTTGAAGTTGGTTAGATTTGGTACTTGCAGGTATCTTTAGTTCTGAGGTTGTGTATTAATGATAAGCTTGAGATGCTGTCACAGTAGTAAAAAATGCAGTCAAATTCCTTATGGTAGAATACTGCACGATGATTTAGTCTGTATGTGAATCAATACGTTCATTTTTATGAGGGGATGTTGAAAGCCTCATTCACCTTCCTGTTTGATTAGATTAGTTTTGTGCATTTTGACAGCAAAACCACTTGTTCTGGGAGGTGTTAGGAATGATTTCATCACAAGCACTGGACTGAGAGTGGTTTTCCACTCTTCTCAAGCAGCTGGCTTTGCAGTTGCTGTTTACACAGTACTTCACATCGCACACTCTTAGTACATAAAAACCCACTTAAGATTCTTCTAAATACTTGTAAATTTACCCTTTATAAAATAAGGTGAAATAAAACTTTAAAATGAACTCTTGTTTTAAGCGGCTTTTTGTCTTCATTTTTTTCTGAGATACTGTGCTGCTTTAAGTGCTTGCCTGAAGTAGATCAATAAAAATTGTCTTGCTCCTGTTTTACTTGTGTTTTTAATTTAGTTGTGTTATTTCCATTGCTATTTTCCCAGCCTTCATTTTCAGCTGGATGAAAGGGCACTTTCTAAGCAGGATGAAGGTCTTACATCATTTCCAACTTGCAGAGGATGAACATTTTGAAAAGAAATTGATTTCTCCTTCATCTCATATAAACCTTTATGGTTCACAACTTTAATACACTGGCAAAAAGAAGCATCTTCTGTATATGGATCTGACCTTTATTATTCCTTTAATAAAAATAAATGTGCTTATGTGTGATAAATACACTTCCTTGAGCTATATGCCAGCAATTGGAATAACTCCCATCTCAGGATTTTATTTCTTCTAAGTAAAATTCTTGCAGGGTGGTAGCTTTTGGACTGATCTGTAGAGTACCTCTTGGTTGTGCATGGAGATGTGACTAGTTACATGATAAAAGTTCTCATCCTTATTTTCCCTTGTCTTGGATTTTATTTTTTAATGCATACTGTAAAAAGGCTATTGACAATGGCTTTTTCTGGAAATTAAAAAAGCAAAAGATCTTTTGCTACTCTTTCATACTCTGGAGTCCAAGCAGTACTGTAATCATCATAAATACATCAGCTTTTAGTAGCCCTGTACATCTCCAAAAGTCTGGGTAAATGATTTCATAATAGAGTGTATTTCAGTGAGAGGCAGTGAAGGGACCACAGAGGTTTGGGGGTTCCTGTGACTTAAACAGGGGATCCATCTACCTTGCTGCTGTTCATTACACTGTAACAAGGGAGTGTCAAATACACCCTGAAGACCTTGATGTTTTTGTAGAGAATGAAATGGATATCCTCATAAACTTCTTTACATTTGGGAGGGGTGAAAGGCAAAATGCATATTATATTCATAGGATCATATTAAACGATCTGTTCCAATACCATCTTCAAAACAGCTTGCCTTTTTGTCCAAGATACCAAAGGAGATGCTAATAGGTAAAGGCTCAATCTGAGCTCTGATTAAGAAGAATAAAGGGGGGGGGGGGGGAAGAAGTGCTTTTATTTTAAATGCAGTGGATTGTGGAGAGGAAGATGCCACAGTAATGATGCTAATAAAGGATATTGTTCATGCTCACTGTCTGCATTCATGGTTTTGTTTTCTTAAGGAAGAGCTCTCTGAAGGCTTGCACAAGGAGAGGGGGAAATCCAAATACTTTACTGAAAGCTTGGAATCTTGTCAAAATGTTATCTAGCCTTGCCCAGAACTGGAATTCAGATCAGCAGGGTTTTTTCTCCTTTTATTTTTTATCTTCTTATTTTACTGTAACATTTTTTAAGGAGAGTGCATGCATATAAGCTCTTCCCCAAGAGGGTGGCTTCTCCATTACAGCGTATTTCCAAGAGGCATGAGTGGGAAGGAGGGATAGGGCAGGAGGTCCAGGCTCCTGCCTTCAAAGCCAGGCACCCCAGTTCCTGCCTTCTGAACTGTGTGTGCTGCTCTGGCTCCCTCTGTTTGCCTCTCTGGGGTGGGTTTCCTGCTCCTAAGGAGCAGCCATGCTGAGATGGATAAAGCAAAACCACAGATGCTTGTGTTGAAATGCTAACATTGGGTTAAATCCTTGTATTAAAGAGGAGGATGTACCTCTGTATGGAGAGATGGGGCTCAGAGGGTGACCGCCAGCCTGTGCAACACTGATTAAGTGAACAGCTATAATGGCTTTTTATTTTCATGTTCTGAAGGCCAGATGGCACAGAAAAAGGCAGGAAAATCACAGAATGCTTCGGGTTGGAAGGGACTTCCAAAGCTCATCCAGTTCCAACCCCCCTGCTGTGGGCAGGGACACCTTCCACTAGACCAGGTTGCTCAAAGCCCCGTCCAACCTGGCCTTGAACACTGCCAGGGATGGGGCAGCCACAGATTCTCTGGGCATCCTGTGCCAGTGCCTCATCACCCTCATAGGGAAAATGTCTTCTTTATAAAATCATTGAGTATGTCTGTGGTGGCACAGTTCAATACTGGATTGGTCTCCTCAGTGTTATTGCATCACCCACTAAAAATTAGAGACTTTTTGTGTATTGCCCCAGGCAGTGCCCTGTGTCTGGGTAGTTTACAGGGCTGCAGCAGCAGCTACTGTCCCAGCTTCTCCTCCATTGTCAGGTGGAAAATAGTTTCAGGTATTTTCACTTGTAACGTGAGAATTGAAGCATTTGGCTGTGCAGCCTTTGGGGCTATAAAAATAGGCTTGGCCTGACCTGGACTGAAGGCAGAGGACTAAGATAAGCAGCTGTGAGAGCCTTGCAGTGGCAGCATGCCCGCATGGGGAAATGGCCCATAGGGAAGCAGGGCAAGGAGAAGTTGCTGGTCCCCAAGGCCGCGGGGCAGTTTCTAGCATCTCAGGAGAGCAGGGACATGGTTCTGCTCACTTCTCTTTCCTTGGTGTGGTCTTTTGTTTCCCATGCAGTGGTCTAATAAAGGAACAGGTTCTCATCATCACACTCAAGGATGCAGGAGTCATGAGGACTATAGGACACTGATGTCCACAGTGAAATGCCCCAGATCCTCTCACTTCGTTATGCCTAGTCTCTCTGGAGCACTGGAACCAGTTTACTTAGTGGCAGTGTTTGGTCTGCCAAAACCCATATTGGAAGTAAGGTAAGGGCCTGAATATTGGTATTTACCCAGGTGAATAAATGCTTGGAGCATTAAGTCTTTATGTTGAAATCTAATGTTGTCTGTGGTTATCTTCAAGTAGGATGAGCCCTTATCATCACAAAGGAAACACAGCCTTTCTATAGCCCTTGGAGGAGTCCTCCATCCTTTTGCTATGTACTTGCACACATAAGTTCTACAGGGTTAATCTTTGTGGGGGAAGCCTAATAAGAAATAATTTCTCATCGGTGCTGTGTTGTATCAAATCCTGTCTATATAGTTTTGCAAAACTCAGTGAAGACAGTGTGGCTGGTGTAAAGCTGCTGTTATTAGTGACCTTGCATAACTGACGGTGGTTTTATGCAGCAAACCCATGGATTTTAGGGTGGCCCAGGTGAAAATAGTGACTTGTTAAACATCTGAGTTTTGAACTCTTAGAGAAACCAAATCAAATAAGGATTGAATGAAAGAGCTAGAGGTGTACCCAAACATTCATGCTGGTGGCTGCTGCTGGCCAGCAGTAACTTCATGACTACTGTCCTGGGCCATATCCTACCTTGGTGCTGCTCAAAAGCCTCCACCCCAGCCTGTAATGCCCAGTGCCCGTGGGATGAGTGGTGCTGTCTGACAGGGCTGTAAGAGGTGAGGGTGAAGCCAGTGATAATCCTCAGTGCATCTCAGCTCTGGGTCTTGCCTTGCGCCAGCCATGGGGTTGTGGTCACCAGTTATGGCTCCTGGTGGAAGCCAGGTTCATAACCGCTCCATCCCTTTTTCAGCAAGGATGTTGGTCCTATGGAGAGCTCCTGAGATGCGTTGCATAGACAGGTGAGCAACCCCTGCTATTTGGTGCCATCCGGGGAATGCCTTTTTGCAGGCTGAGCTTATCCTGGTTGGTATGAAAACTGCCTTTCTGCTCCAGCTGGAGCACAGGGATAGTGGGGGCCAGGGAATGGGTACATCCACGTGTCCTGCTGCCTGGTGGTGGGCTGCTCTTCAGACAGTTTGTTAGCCTCCTGTAGCGTGGCTAATTGCTGTGCACCATGGCTGTTGTGATACTGATTGTTTGCAAATCATTGTGAGTTGGAGGGAACTATGTGAAGACGTGTAATTAGGATTCAGGATATGGAGTTGTTCTCTGCTTCAAAGAGCCGAGATTAATTCTGCTTTATTGAAGCTGTCAGTTCTATTTCACTGTCCTAAAAAAAAAACCCACCAAAACTTCAACTTTATTTTTGTGATCATCTGAATTGTTTGATTTGCTCTTTTCTCCCAATTATCATGCCTGAGCAGCTTAGTGTGCCTCTTGCAGCTATTTACTCTCCTTGCAAAACTGCATCACCTGGGAAGCAACCTGTACTGTTAAAAAACACTTCCCAGCTTTCTGCTTCTGAGTGAAGTATTGGTTTTGTCATAGTCCTGCTTCTGCATCCGGGGCTGGTTTTAATTTCAGCCCCCAGCTTTCTGATGGAGGGGCAGAGATAGCAAGCAGCAGTGAAGAGCAGCAGTGAGCTCCTGAGGATGAATGCTGGAGAGGGACTTTTTACAAGGGCATGTAGTGACAGGATAAGGGGGAATGGCTTTAAACTGACAGAAGGGAGATTGAGATTAGGTATCAGGAAGAAATTCTTCCGCTATGAGCTTGATGAGTCCCAGGCACAGGTTTTCCGGAGAACCTGTGGCTGCCCCATCCCTGGCAGTGTTCAAGGCCAGGTTGGATGGGGCTTGGAGCAACCTGGTCTAGTGGAAGGTGTCCCTGCCCATGGAAGTGGAACTGGATGAGCTTTGGAAGTCCCTTCCAACCCGAACCATTCTGTGATTCTATGAATTCAGAGGCATGCTTTACACTTCATGGCTTTGCACTGAGGTGAGAGCCTGACAGGATACTGAGCTGTGGCTGTAATCATTAATCCTTCAATTTGGTGGTTTTGTCTTACACAAATAACCTAGTCTGAAAAAAAAAAGGTAGGAGTATTTAAAACAAACTTTTGGCACGATATGGATGATCACAGCCACCAACTGTTCCTCTGCAGGGCCTTGTAGAGCAGGAGTCACTACAGGCCCTAGGGACTTCTCCGTGCCCACTTCCCTGACTTGGAAGTGCTGGGTGCCTGCAGCTGAGAGCAGCCTCTGCTTTGGAGGAGCCGAGCATCTTGGCACACTGGTTTGGGTCTAGGTACTGTGGTGGTCCTCTGCCTGTTTTCCCAGAAGAGCTCTATTGGCAGATATTCTCAAGGCAGGCTTTGTGGCACATCTGTCCAGATGTGCTGCTCTGAGGTGAAGTGGAAACCTCAAGTCTCTTCTTTACTCCAAGTAGACCAAGGAGAAGTGGAAGGACAGTTTCCTCTCTGCTTCAAACTTCTGCAGCAGTCAGTTTGCTTGTACAGTGGCTAAAGCTGTTCCCCAGGGTACAGGAGACACAGGTGTGACCCCTTTGGTTTTGGGAGAGGGGATGTAAGCACTTGGTTTAGGAGGTTCAGGGCTGTGGCACATGGGTGGGAAGAGATGCTTCCAGGTGCACACCTCTTCTGCTGCTCCCCAGGTTTTAAACATGTCATCAGAATTCTTCCTGTCTAATTGTAGAAGCCACAATCACTGATTGTGATATCTTATTTAAAAACAAAGTAAAACTATAAGGGTAACATTTAATAATAATAGTAATTAAAAAAATTAATATCAGCTTTGTCTTTTTGCCTTTTTCTTTTTTGAGGGTTTTATTAAATAATTGGTCCTGAGCTCTTAAGTGATCAATCCAAGTCCCTGTGCCTTACAGCATGGCTTAACTGCTGAAGTGACCACCCCATTTATGGGAAGGCATTTGAGTAGTTCTGAGAAATTTCCCTTTAAGGTCTTTAAAATATGGTGGAGGTAAGCAGAAATCATTTTGCCCTATATAGATGGTGCCTTAATTCATGTGCTGTTGAGCCGGGCATAATGGTTAGTGCTTTTGACCGTTTCTTGAGTGTTGTCCTTAAAGGTGGAAATATTAGATAGTTTTTGAGTTGCAGTTTTTAGTTAGAGTTCAGCTTTAATCACCCTCTGGCCAGTGTCTCAGAAAAATACTATGCTGTTAAGTAAGACTGATGCAGGAAAGGAGCCTGCATTCTTTAGTTTGAAAGATAAGGTACATTTAGGAGAAATTGGTGTTAGATTAACTTACTGTAAACATGTTTCTTTTTCTAGATTAGTTATGAACATGACACTGGATAACTTGTAATGGGACCTTTTATCTTTCTGTGAGGGTATAAAGAACCATGTCTCTGAAGGTGAGGAGTGGTGCATTTGTGATAGTTCATTTGAGAACCCAATCGTACGAAATACCCTTGACTTATTTTTGTTTTCTGTGAAGAAAAGCTGAACAACTTAATTGTGCATGATGTGCATTGCATCCCATTTGGTTACAGGCTGACCTCTGTAAAGGGGAGGCACTCCCAACCTGTTGCAGATTTTGAAATGGTTCCTTGCTAACTTCTGTGCTTCAGTTTATTTGTGTTATTGCGTCTGTAATAAGCATGTACATTGATAAAATTGGATTTGCAATTAGAAGTGCAACAGTCTGGTTTACTTGGAGGTATTCCAGTTTCCACTATTGAAGCCACACAGTGTGCACAAAAGTAGATATTTCGATGAAATAAAAACTACCAAGTACAGTGTGGGGTTTGTGGTGAGTTTTCCAGGTTTGTTTTATAGACTTACTTACCTCTGAAAAAGTGCAGGTAGATGTTCCCTCTACCTGAAATGCAGCTTGCAGCTAACGTGATCTGATTTACTGTGGAGAGGCATATAATTTCTGTAGGAGAATGTATGTTTCCACTTCTTCTGTTCTCCCCTCCTTTTTTGTCACAAGTTATACGTACACCTGACACTGGAATAGGAATTTTACCCCTGGGAGTATTCTTTCTGCATGAAGAAACTTGGACTTTTTGAGGACCCTGCCGTGTTCCGACAGGGGTCCTTAGCAGGGGGCTGTTGCAAACCTACTTCTGCAGCTTTCCTTAGTGCAGTTACTGCACAGTTAACTGCTTCCTGAAATACTTCTGCATCTTGGGAGGTCAAAAAGCGGATGAGAAGTTGGTGGAGTGGCTTGTTAAAGGGAAAGAGGGCACTTAGGTTTAAGTGCTTCCCAAAAATCTTGACCCCATATATAGTCAAAAGATAAACAATGGGAATTCTGGAGGGAAACCCAGTGTAGCAGCTCTTCTCTTTCCCTGCTTCTGCTTCTGTTTCCTTTTAATTTTTGGACTGTCCTGTAGTATAAATGGTTTCAGTGTTGCCTGTGATATGAAAGAGGTCTGCTGCATCCTACTGAGAGCATGCTAATGGATCAGTGTCTGAGCCAGGGATCCTGTCTATAATTTATATGTACCTGAGAGTCAGAGACCCTTTTATTTTATAAACAGACCTTATTGTATAAGAGCCCCTTCAGTGGAACAAGGTCTTATTATTAGGAAGGTGCTTGCTCACAAGCTAGGTGTGTTTCAAAGTGGGTTTCAAAATCAGTGTACTGTGTAAAGTTTCTTGTTTGTGTGTTCAGGGACTTAGTTGTTTGTTTCTCCATGCTTCAGTGAGAAGCCTAACACAGGTATTGTGATTCAGAAGTTACTCCAAAGGAGCCAGCTCACACTGGAAAAAATTCTGCCTCTAGTTTGAGTAATTTTCATGCTACTACATTTTCAACTAAATCATCATGTTAGGCTTGGGTGTATTTATTAGTGATTAATCCTTTTCATGCTCCTGCCAAATGCACTCTTAGTAATTCCCTTTTTCCTCCCCCTCTGCCTCTGTCAGTCTCTCCTTTATGTTTCAGCACTTAAGCATCAACTTCATGTGCAGCTGAACCACTGCAGAAGGGCAGGTGCTATATCACAGACATGGGCTCCTGCCAAAAAAGGTTAGTGCTCTGTGGTTTGGCAGCAGAAAATGAAGATGATGATCAGGGGGGACTGCTGCACAGCCTGCAGTGATGGCTGGTGGCCTTGTCTGGGGGGTAGGATGAGACCCAGACATGGAGACAGGACTCATGCTTGGTGCTTACTTGACTTCAATAGCACGTGCTTTCATGTTCCCCTGCTCTCCTTATGTGCCTTCTGGAGCAACCCCACTGCAAACCCTTCTGGCAGAGGTGGGATAGGACAGGATGTCAACCACAGCATTGGCTTAGAGTGGTATAGGTGTGGGGTTGCTGTGCCCTTGTGAAGCCCTCATAGTGGGACCAGGCCACTTGGGCTTTACTCTGGCAGGTATCCCAGTGACCTTGCTCTTTCTTCTCTTTGATTCTTAGTTCCGGCTCCTCTTTGTCATCCTTAGTTAATATGTTAGCTATGGGTAGTTTAGATAAGGGAGGTGATTTTTTTTCTTTGCAAGAAGGAAACCTTTAATGGTTGATAAGCAAAATAGAAAATTGTAAGCAGAAGTAACCAGTGAGAAGAGGAATTGGCCTTCTGGTCAGTTATTCAGGAACAGAAAAAGGAATTAATTTTGCACAGGCTAAGAAATATAACCAAAATTTTGCAGCTACTTTAATGTTATATTTTTTTTATGATTTCTGATGGGAAAAAAAAGTATTTCACAAATGATTGAGCTTTCTCTTGGGATTTGAGTAGCACTTACTGTTAGTTGACTTTTTTCCATGAACTTTAATGCAATGAAAACAAAATCTTTTTCCTAGATTTATCATCAGGGGAAAACATGCCCAGCACGTCACAAGTTTCTTCTTCTTTTGCTTCTTGTAATGTCTCAAGTATTTTTGAAATTTGAAAGTTAAACCCTGTTTTCGTTCTCTGCATCATTTGATGGTATCTTATGGGCTTTAATCCAGCTTTTTTGAAGAACATGTGCTGAAGTTGGTGCTGTGTTTTCTGTGAACACAGATAATTTGCTATCTTTTGTACTTGGATGATTTTTGTTGTCCTTTTCTTGCAGTTACAGGATCGTGCTTAGTGTTTTTTTGATACTGTATGTTTCCAAATTCAGGTCTCTGTTTTAAATAGATGTGTATAGTATCTGCATATATTTATAGCTGAGAAGCAAACTGGTGCTGAATATTATCTCACGTACAGTTTTCAAACATGTTGTGTCCAACTTCTGCTTGGGTTTGAAAGCATGATCAACAGTGTGTGTGAATGCAAGGAGGAAGTACTTGGTGTAAATTTCTTTGTACTTGGAAGGTTTTTGATGCTGTTCCATGTGAGCTTCTTACACTTCCTCGGCTAGAAAATACTGATGCTTTGTTGTGCCATATTCAAATTAATTAGTGGTAGTTTGTTGTCCAAGTGAGAAGTCTTTTCAGATGAGGACTTTGTAGGTCTGTAGGTGATTGTTCCATTACTCACTTAGGTGATGAACTGGAGAATGTAATTATAAAAATTGCAAGGCTGGTGAAACTTTTGGAGGGCTGAGACTGGTTCCTTTTTCTTTGGGTAATGGCAAAGGAACAAAAATACAACAGGTTGGAGAAATTAACATGTGCAAAGGGAAAATGGACATACGCAAACATAGTAGACCTATTCCCTGCTGTCTGCCATCCCTCTCTGCAGGATGTACAATATAAGGGAACTGAATATAAAGCTGTTTCTGAATCGCTATTCGTAGGTGTTGTAAACCAGTTTGGAGTTACTTTAGTATGCCAGCTTGCGAATCATGGCATTTGGATAAACTTTTTTCATGCATAGCTTGGCTCTGCCTGCCGGCAGGGGAGACCATGAGGAGGTGGGTAGCAGGAAGGGCCAGCAACTGCAGCTGGCCTCCGAACTGGAATGTCTGTTTTGGGGGCAGCAGTTGCTCCAACTCTCCAAAATGAGTTTGCCTGTATTTATCTGAAGTGCCAATTTACAGCGGTTTACTGCTGAAAGCTTTCTTGGATACAGTGGTGTGTATGCAAAAAACAGGAGGAGATTTTCCACTCTTCTTATGGCTAAAACTTCACTAGAAGTGAGCATCATGTCCAGTTTGGAGTGTTATGCTTAGGGATGAGCTGGAGAGATTCCAGCTTAAGCTCTAGAACAATAAGCTGTTTGAAAAACATGATCCATAAGGAAGAGATGAGGTGATTTGGGTTTCTTCAGAAAAAGAGAAATCATTTAAAGAGTGGGCAACCATGCTGACACTTTTTCAGTGTGAAGCCTTGGATGATATGCTTTAGTGTGAGGTGTCCCTGCCCATGGCAAGGGGGTTGGCACTTGATGATCTTAAGGTCCTTTCCAACCCTAACGATACTATGATTCTATGATTCTATGTCAAGCATTAATATCAGAAATGCCTGTGGCTAATTGTGCTCTTCCAGGGAGTAGGATTAATTTCCAGCAAGCAAGTTTAAGATTGTGGTGGCTGACTTCTTTGTTTGGGGTAGTTTTTCTTCTGTAAGAATACTTAACGAAAATAGAGGAAGAGGCTCGCTGGGGAAGTTGTTGCATCTTGGTTGTGGGAGGTTTTGAAGAAACAGGTTAGACAAACACCACTTATGGCATAGGTGTTACTTATCCAGCTTCAGAGCAGAGCTGGAATGGTAACTTCTTAAGGTGCCCTCAGGTCCTTTCCACTTCAATTCTGTGTTATATACATATATATGAGGCAAAACCGGAAACACAAATATCTCTATATGCTTTTGATCTTCTAATTTGGTTTTGCCTTTCACATTTCGAGCATCTGTAAATCACAGCACAAAATGAAGAGGGATCATTATCATTATGTTCTATATTTCAATTTTACGGCTTCAGACATGAAAAGACTTGCTGGCAGAAGAAGTGAAAGTTGGTGCTAATTCTCTTCCCTCACTCTTCTTCTTTGCAGGTCGCCTGGTTGGTGCCCTGGATGCCGTGTTAGACTCTAACGCACGTGTTGCTCCGTTTCGAATTTTACTCCAAGTTCCAGGCTCACAGGTTTACTCTGCCATTGCATGTGGTGAGTTATTGAATGGATCAGAAGTTTACTGGGGCCATAGCTATTGGTGAGTCACAGACGGAAAACCCCAAACTGATTCTGAGCATGGTCAGTGTCTGCATGTCCAAGAAGCTCAAGGTAACCCCAGCTAGTAGTGTGTGTGCGGAAAGCTATTGCCTATAGCTTGTTTTACTACCAAATTAATCTCTGGTTAAAATTCCAAATAGGAATTATGAAAAAGTGTTAACTAGGAGCATTGAATTTCTATAGAAAGCCTGTTTAGCTGAGGGTGTTACATACTAATTTTCTCTCTTCTGCAAAGTAGTGTGGGTCTGTTCATAAGCGTATCTTTTTCCTACATCAGTAATAGTTCCTTACAGCAAGAAACTACTTATTCTAGCTTTCACCAGTCTAGGTTTTCACTTGCTTACATGAAATGTCTTCCCGCAGTTGGTATAATGAAATATGACTGGAACATTTGGAAGATGCTACATGATTTAGGAGATAAAGTTTGTCAGGGGAAATGTCTAATTGCCTGGTCTGTTGTGCACTAATCCCTTTTGCAGTGTTTCTGCAACCTCTGAAGGTCGAGCCTCCTCTTCAGGAGAGTGATAACGATGTGAATTGCAGTAACCTTGCCACAGCACAGTAAAGACCATCTGAGTGCTCTTGTTCCATTAAACTGTTCTTGGTTGGCCAGTCTGCAGGGCTGTCTTATCCCTTCTTTTCCAGCCTATAAAATCCTAGCACTGAAATTTACAGCAGGTTTTCCTTTGGGAATGGTTCAGAGCTGCACCAAAGGAGGTTTAGACTCGACTTTAGGAATCATATTCTTTACCAAGACGATGGTCAAACACTGGAACAGGATGCCTAAAGAGGCAGTCAATGTCTCAAGCCTATCAGTGTTTAAAGGCATTTGGACAATGCCCTTAACAATGTGCTTTTAACATTTGGTCAGGCCTTCAGTGGTCAGGCAGTTGGACTAGATGGCCATTGTACATCCTTTCTAATTGAAAATGTTCTACCCTACCCTTTCTTACATATATCAAGCCATGAAATAGTTAGGTAATGTAACTGTTGACATGTTGCTGATAGTGTTGATATGGAAGTCCTTTAAATGGAAGGGGCAATCTATATATTTGTCCCGTTCCTCTGTACATTCTCATTCAGCATTTATTCCTTAGTTCAGCAGAGATCCCTCTGCATGTTCCCATTAATACTGGGAATTCTTCCCCTGTGCCAGATCTGTGTGAAGAAGCTTGCATAAAGTCTGTTGCTATTTTTGTTGTGGCTAGGTTTTCTTTGTTTTGCAATTGCTCTGTGCAGTTGCATCTATCCCTACCTCATCCTCTTTATATTTAAACAATGCCATCTCATGGGGAATTTAAGAGCTTTGTGTTTATGGTCATCAGAGGCTTACAGTCCTTTATGAAGTCAGGTGGCTTTCACTGGGAAAGTAAACCAGTGTTGCGGTCATGGGCTTTTTGATCATTTGAATATATGTAAATTCCTTTCTGGGGCTGATCCTTGCCTGTCCAGTGTCTTAATGTCCATAGGTGTTTTATATTAAAGGAACTATAAATAAAAAATTTTGTCTGGTTGGAATGGTTTGGGATTTTTGTTGACATAAACTTATCAGATTTAATGTTTTCTAAAATTCTCTTTGGCTCTTCTGAATGGATGCTCAGCCCAGAGAAAATGAGATTTATCTCAACAGAACGGAAAGCAGAGGGCTCTGTTTTTCATGCTGTGTGGGTTAGGATGTACATGGTTGCCATTGCCATGCAGAAATGAAGAACTGTGGCATCAGAAGTTGTTTCTGGCTGGTGCTAGCGATAGGAATTGGGGGAACAGCATCACTTGACCTTTTCTGAGAAAGCTGGAAGGATTTTCCCTGTGCAGAAGTGGCCATTGCTGCTTGCCCAGCTATGCCTGTCTGAGCAAGGTGCTTGCTCAAACAAGATGTTAAGAGTTTTGTTACTGGGTTTGGGAAAGCAGTGAGTCAAATTAAGGTCCCTGCTGTATAATACAGCAAAGACAAGGAGCAGCTCCGGGAGCTCCTGCCAGTCCTTGTGTAACTATCATTAGGATGATCATCATGTCATTAGGCAGTTAATTAAAATGACATTTTGTAATTGTATGTTGGCAGTCCTCTGTTCCAGGAGCTGTAGGCTTAAATGATAATATATGTGTAAGGGTCAGATCTGTGTTACAGACTTTTGGCAGATCAATGAGGGCTGCTAGGAAGTCTGGCCCCTGCCCAGCATGGCTGTTTTGGCAGAGATGTTTCAATCCAGATGGTTAATCATGTTATACCAGTACAGGAGAAAAAAAGAGGTTAACCTCAGCCTCAGTGTAGTCACTTACAGTTTTCCTTTCAAAAGGGTTGTAGACGAAAGAGAAACCCAAGTCCCAATCAAGTGAAGTAGCTTTCGGGAGAGGGAGAGCAAAGGGGTTGACAAAAAGGGGGTTTAAAGAAGAGATTAAGAGGAGTGAGGCTGTGGTTAGACTGCATTTACATTTGGCACAGGCACATGAAGAAGGTGGGTAAAAGGTGAATAAAATGCTGTGCAGAGCATTGGCACAGGAAGAGGAATAAGGAGCCCCTGTGGGAGAAGGCCACTGCCAGAGCCCAGGCTCGGAGCAGTGTGAACAGTGTGGATGCTGCTGTAAAAAGCTTCTTGCTCGTGGCCTGTTTCACAAGAGGCAGCCCACCAGCACTGCCATACAATAGGTACCTTTTAGGTTGCTCAGTAATAAAAATTCAATTCATTATTTGCTTTGTGCAGCCATTTTAGTATAAAATTAACATATTTCTGGTGTTCTTAACCATTGATACAGTTTGTGTACTTTACCCAAAGGACATCAAAGTGTCTTTTCTTTCATGATTTTTTGTTTGTTTGACCTTGATTAATAATATTTATGAAGTTCCATCACAAGACCTTCCTGTCAAGGAAGTTAAAGCTTGGAAAGTTTCCCTGCCAGTGGCATTCTGCATGGAAACCAGAGCAGGGGAAAGTGGAAAATCCTTGGCTATATATATCATTTTTTTTGTTGTGAGGCAACATGTTGCATCTCTAAAAGGTTTTATTTGTACACACAGTTAAAATCTTGAGAAAATGGGTCTTCTATTTGAGATTCAGTATCATATCCATCTGTGATTTGTATGTCTCTTGTTTCTTCTTCCACTAGCAAGGCACTAGGAAAAGAGCAATTTTCGTGGCATTTACTTTTTATCCTATAATGTTTAATCTCCAGTAAGATCTGGAGGGGCCAGATTGTTCTGTATGTTGCCTGTCTTGATCTGCCTCTTGTGCCATTGTATTGTGCAGTGACAGTTTCAGTTTCAAGCAGAAAGAGCCAAAGCAAATAGGTGGTGACTCAAATATTACTTCTGGAGTTAGTGTGAACGCATTGCATTTAAAGCAACAGCAAAACCCTCAAATATATGCTTAGAGAAGGAAAGCCTTAAAGAGGTGAAAATTTTTATTTGTCCAAGATTTTGTGTTCAGTGTATTTCTTCCCCAAACTGCTCTTGAGACTCTTCAGGTGTTGCTGAACCAAACTCTTTGATGCTAGGTACTTCAGAGAGGTTTTCAAATAAGATGCAGATCATGACCATGTGTATTCCTTTCAAAGGGTGTGCATGTATGTGTGAGTGTGGTGTGTGTTATGCATGTGCACACTGAGGGAGGGAGAGAGGAAGATCAGGAACTTTTGGGAACAGGACGTAAATCAAAGGTTCCAGTGGCTGCTTAAGAACGTGGTGTCAGAATAAGCTGCACTCTGGCAGCTCAGGATTGAAGTTTTGCTGTTTTTTCTGCTTTGACTTTAATGCAGCATTTGCTGGCTGGGAGGTGTTTGAGAAGATAAAACTAAAAGCACTAAGACTAATTCTGTAAAACAATGAGGTTTTTGTTTTTCTCTAACTATACTGCTGTGAATGAGACCTTTATGACCTGTTTGCTACCAAGAATTTTTGAGGTTGAAAGTTCAGTTTCTCATAATGAATTTATGAAGTAGTGTGTTTCATTACTTTCTTTTCTTCCTTTCAATTTTATTTCATAGGAAGAATTTCAGTAAATTACTTCTTGCTTTTCTAGGTGCTACTGCAGAGGAGATAAATCAGCACTGGGAATGGCTGGAACAAAACTTGCTCCATACTTTGTCTGTGTTTGACAATAAAGAAGATATTGTTAGTTTTGTGAAAGGGAAAGTGAAGGTAAGGAAATTATCTTACTTTCACCCTTTCTTTGCATGATTACGGGTTTGTTAGAAGTGATGTCATGAAGCTGTTGTCATTCATATCTGGTTTTGTCCTTCTAAACCTCCTGTTGTGTTTTAAACACGCAGTCCCAGAGCACAGGGACAGGGAACAAGGCCCTATTTAGTATCACCTGCATCATATACATCTGGCATAGAAACTGATGGTGGCTTTGTGAGATATGGGAGTCATGGCAGGGCACTGCAGTGAGGGTTATGGCTTGACAACAGGCTTGCAGAAATGAGCATCCTTTTGGATGCTTAAAGAATTTTAAAAGTAAAGGAATTTGGTGACTGATGACCACATTTAAAATAACAATGGCACGTGCAGTAAAACTCAGAAAGCCTGGTGTCCTGAGGAGCTCCAAGAGGAGCTCAGTGATGGCTGTCCGGGGTCCAGGTTTGCTGGTGACCACTGTACTTAGGTCCTGCTGCAAGCTTTTCCTTACTAAGAGTTTTAATGAGGTGCTCTTCCCCAGTATCCATTTGTATTGGTCTGGGAAATCTGTAGGAATAATAATGGTTTTGGTGAAATTCAACCTTGCTGCTGTGATCTCAGGGGGGCTCTGAAGTTGGGGAATAAGGGGACAAAGAGGCAAAACATCACTGTGCAAATCTTAGTGTTTATCCTGAGCTTTGTCTAAGGGCACTGAAAGGCTCAAATACAATTAATCTCTCTTGGTAATGCTGTGGCTGTTACCCAGCACAGCACATACTTAAAATTCTTCAGGTTTCATTAGTTATTGTTTAAATCCAGGTTTTGGACCCCCCTGCTTCTGCTGTGGACTTTGGTATAGTAGGACTGCTTGGTAATTGCAAATTATACCAGGTGCTGTAACATGCAGTTGAGTCTGAAGATACTTAACTCCCTTGCTGTAATAGCACTGTTCACATTCTGATCACTTAATTATATTTATGTAAATATTCTTGAGACCATGTTTTTTATGGTTCCAAGCATGTTACAAGTTGCTGACAGATGTCACTGCATTGCTTCTTCATAGGAAAATAGTACTGGTCAATGCACACAGTTGTTACAGTACCTTTGTTCTGTATACACCAAATGACAGCATTCATAAGCCACAGTGAAATTGTAAATAGATGTTTCTGCAAGGCATTGAAAAAGTTATAGCAAAAAAAAGGGCCCTAGAAAGCACGATTTGGAAGCATTCAGAATGAATGAATTCAGTATGAGAGATGCAAACACCTGAGAAATTTCTCCATTTGTGACAACTGCAAATCAACTTGAGTTTCCTTGTAAGACAGAGTTGTGTTACCAAAATTTGAATAGGTGAGCTTGTAGCAGCTTGCTGGAGTGTGAATGCCATAGCTTTGTCCTGATACATTATCTCGTTATGGACTCAGGCGCTGATTGCAGAGGAAACCAGCAGCAAGCTGGCCCGAGCAGGAGGAAGACCCTGAGAAGTTCCGGGAAGCCCTGGTGAAATTTGAATCCAGATTTAATTTCCCTGAAGCAGAGAAATTGATCACCTATTATTCCTGTTGCTGTTGGAAAGGAAAAGTTCCTCGGCAAGGCTGGCTTTATTTGAGCATCAATCACCTCTGCTTTTATTCCTTCTTCCTGGGCAAAGAATGTAAGTGTAAATGTGTAAGAAATTTAGTGATAGGGTAGAGGTATAAATATAACTATATTTCAAGCTAAAAGTAGCTAGGATTTTTATTGAAAAGCCTATTTCACCTCTGAAGTTTAGTTTCTGAGGGGTTTTTTGTTGTTCAGCTGAAAGATCCTGTGTAATTTAGTATTCACTTCAGCCTTTATGTTTTAGTATGAATCCAGTAATAAAAATGAGGCATGCAGATACAGCTGCTATCTGCTTCTTTTCCTTGCCATGGTGAAGCAGCCTTAAAACATAACAGATCTCTACAGATTCTGAAATAGAGACTTTTAGTGCCAGAAATGGTGAGTGAGGATGGGTCCCCCTCATAGGCAAGGAAGCAAAGCTGTTGATGCCCAGCAGCATGGGAAGGGCTGCTAGGGCCAGCTGCCTGCCTGAAAATAGCCCAGGAAACATAACAAGGCTGTGTCCTGGAAAGCCAGGTGAAAATGCAGAGTTTTTAAGGGAAAGCAACAGCAATTTAGGGATTCCTTTGTGCTTCTGAACAGCAGTGCAGGAAGGTCACAGGGAGTGTGTCCTGGGGTTTTTAGACCCTTCAGACTGTTCAGCGAGCTGTAAGGCTTTCATCAGGTGTTCTTCTACAGAGGAAGGCTTGATGAAATGCTTGTCTGAATAGATATTAGATGATAAAAATGAATGTAGCCATTTAAATTCTATAGCTTTTTTTTTGTTTAGTAAGACTGTGCATGAACTGCACGTTTTAAGCCCTGTTTATCCTGCCAGAACTTCAGCAAGAACAGTAATATAAGCCTGTACTGCTATAAATACAGCAAGAGCTTTACCATTTACTGTCTCGATTTAATATTGGGATGGCTAGTCAAATAAAATTGTAGGTTCAAAAATAAAGTACATTAATATAAAGATAAGAAAGATAGTAATTGGCAGCTTCGAAGACTTAAAACATACAAAGACATGCTTAGAGCTAGAGGTCCTTTTTTGCCCTGGTATTATTTTCAGACCAATTATTTTGTTGTGTTTGCAAAAGGTGGCAGAGTTAGATTTAAAATGTTTGTTATTTGTTATAAAAAAAGAAGCTGAGTTTTGCTGGGAAGACTGGAATGGAATCTCTTGAAACATACAAGACATCAGAGTTCTTGTTTAATCTCCTTTTTTGCTGGCTAGTATTAAATAATATCCTTTCTCAATAATTTCTTCTTGCAAACTTTCTCCAATTAGATCTGATATATCCAGTCGGCCAAAGCACACAAAGCAGAGCCAATGCTTAATAATGATAGATAATGGGAGAAGGAGGAGGGAGAGAGAGGAACCCTTTATATTTCTCCAAAAATACTGTTTATGCAATGCCACAGGTTGTTAAATGATACTGCAAGTACAACATCAAGCTGTATTATTTAAAAAGAAATCACTTCTCATTTTTTCTTAATAATAATTCATTATGAAAATACAAAACCCCCACAAACAACGACATGTTTGCAAATTTCATTTTGACTGTGGAAAACGCACCACTCATTCTCTATGGCAGCCAGTTGCATTGCCTTTGTGTTCCCGTGCATTTGCATGGAAATCTGAAATAAGAACCTGATGGTTTTTTTGGTATGTTAAACAAGTTTCCATAGCTCAGTGGGAAGCATTATGTGCTGACATGCTTTCCATTTCTTTGATTCTGATAAGGAAAATTGCTGCTGTTTCAAAGATAGTATTTTGTCACATTTATAAAATACTTATATTACATCGAGTAATCCAGATTTACCATGGTTCTGGTTGTTACTATTGAGAAGCTGATGCTGATTATATGTAGAACAAGTGATTCATTGTCTCTTTTTTTGTCAGGTAGCAAACAGAAATTAAATCTGGTTAAATCTGCTCTTGAAAATCTTTCCAAGAGATTGCATTTATTGCATTCTTCAATACATCATATGAAAGAAAAAACCAATATATGGGTTGCAATAAAAATATTTCTTAAATGTGTTTTAACTCTAAAAATCCCCCCCAGATTTTAGACTGCAGTCTGTTTATAGGCAGAGCATTAAGTCTTATGCTTCTGGCAAGTTTGTCTTCTTCCCCTTGTTTTATTTTATGTTGAGATGATCTGGAATGCAGTATTGGAACCTGTTTTCAGCTTCTCATAAAATTAACTTCTGGCTTATGTGAGCATAAACTCCATGGAACAATTTTTCCCGGACAAGTCCCCTTTTATCTCAGCCATGAAGTATTTGCAGGATTTCAGAGGCTGAGAACACCGGGTTTCTTGAAAGGGCATGCCAAGGTTTCTTAATATTTATTAATTAAACTTGTGTTTTTCTAAGACTTTGAAGACTCTGTACCTTTCATCAGTTGTTTGGGCCCCTTACAATCCGCTGTGCTGTTTCTGTAACCAACACTGTAGAGCCTATGTGATGCTGACCTGCTTGAACAATAGTGCTATTGCTATGGTGCTATTCAATCTTTCTTCCCTTGGCTGTTCTGGTACAGATGATTTTATGACCATTCGCAACAGTTTGTGCATGTTGACACAGCTGTGCTTTATTTAAGGAAGAAAAAATGTAATCTGCAAATAATCTTGACAGCTGTGGTTCATGTAGGACAGAAACCTTGCTGAGGGTAGCTCCGCAGGTAATTAATGATTGTGGATAAGTATCATATATATATGACAATGTTTGTTATTACAGCCTTTTTTATTGTTTTATTGCATCAGGAGACCTGCTAGGGATGTTAGGGGGTGTATTCTTGATATTATTGGCACAGAGAATCCTGGGAAGCTTCCAACAGTTGTTAAAAGAAATTTAATCTATTTTAAAGTCCTTTCAGCCTAATTTCAACCCAGAGATTCATATGGGAGAGGCAAGTAACATCCTGCAGTGGTTATCTAGAATAAGCTGATTCTTTTTACTGTTTGTGTTTATATGCCTCGGCAATATTTAAGTACAGAGAACAGGTGTCCTACGCTTTTTCTTTGCTATGAGCAAGTCCAGCTGCAGTTAATGTTTAGGACAAATTTGGCTGTGCACCTTTTCAGTAAAAAGTAACCAAAATGGGAAGATCCCCAAACCTAGACTCTTTGTTTTGAACACCCTGTTTTGTAGCACTAACTAAACTCTATAAAAAATGTCCATGTGTAAAAGCTTCCTTGTGTATGGAAGTTGTTAGCTTTATTTTAAAATAAAAGTTAAAGTACCATGCCTGTAGTTGGTTTTCCACCTGCCTACAGTTTTATTTCTAGATTACAGAGCCTTTCCCTGTTACCTTCGTGCTCTTCAAACAAACTGTTTTCTTCTGGTAGTAATGAAGCAGGCTGCAGAAGTGACTTGTAAAGGAGGTAGAGCACAGCGTGTGGCAGGTATTCTGCAAAGGCAGAACTCCCCAGACCAGCACTTTGTATGAAAAGAAGTTAAATTTTGAGGGAGAGATTCTGAGAAAGGCAGTCTCTTGGAGTGGGAGAGAATGGAGGTAGAGCAGTAACAGGCATTTCAGCTTTTGCTTGGACTTATTCTGCAAAAATGGGTCTCTTCCGAAATGTTTGCATTTCATTCCTAATTTGCCTATTTCCCAAGTCTGAAAAAAGTAAGCAGAGTTTCCAACCCACTTTTGCCTTTTTTCTCTGATGTCAGTGAAACTGATCATTCCTTGGGTTGAGGTCCAGAAGTTGGAAAGAACCTCCAACGTCTTCATGACAGACACGGTCCGTGTCACCACCCCAAATAAAGAGCGCGACTTCTCCACGTTCCTCAATATCACTGAGGCTTTCAGGATCATGGAGCAACTGGCAGATGTGACACTCCGAAGGCTGCTGGATAATGAGATCTTTGAACTGGATCCAGGCCTACAGGATCCTACTCAGATCACCAAGAGGTAAAGAGCTAAATTGTTTGGGTGAGCAGAGGTTCATTGGTGGGCTCTGTGGTTTGCTATGTTAGCTGGGTAACATTTCAAAGCTTTACTTCACTGGGTACAAAAGAGATTTTATAATGTATTCTGGTGTATCCAGTAGGTGCATTTGAACTTGTGTGCGGTTTTATAGTCTTCCCTTAAACATCACTGTGGTTTTTTGTTTGTTTGGTTAGAAGTACTGTTCTCCATAGGAGGGTAGATTGCAGCAAGGGATATTTTCCATCTTCTGTGGAGAGCAACATTATTTTGTTTATCATTTGGCAATATGTAGGCTTTCCTAGTGCCATCAATCCTGCAGAATTACTGCTTTTGGTTGTATCTGAAACATGGAATTTCCCAGTAGCATGATTGCTGTATCTGACTTAGCAGGCAGTTTTTGGACTTAAAAACCCTGCAGGCAGTTGCAACAGATTAATATGTGATTGTCAGCTCTACCATTTGCATCTCCGAAATGCATCTCTGCATTCCTCTCCCACTACAGAAATGCACTGGGCTTTCAGGGAGAAGATTGATAACTATTTGTCTGCTAGTAGCACAACACACAATTCACTGTTGTGGGAAAGGGGAAAGGAACTGCCCAGAGGAATTTTAGGTGGGCAGGATGCAGTAGTCCAAACTGGAATTTGCCTGGGGCATCAGGGTTGAGGTGCTGGGTTAAAATACTTCTTTCTGAACAGGGTGTGAATGGAGCTCTTATCCCCTCCTGAATCATACCCTTGCATGCTCTTCCTTCATCCCCCACTGCCAGAGGCATGAAGGGAATCACCCAGGTGTTGCTTCCTGGCTAAAACATATGGAGTGTGTGGTTTCCCTGAAATCCAGACACATGTTCAGCAGCCATTCTATTGTTTCCAAGGGGCATTTTTGCAGTGGTGTTGGATGTACATCTTGTCGAAACATTTCTGCAAGGTTTCGTAATGGAGTTTAAAAGACTAAAATGCGCTTTCTTTGCAATTTCATATGTACACATGATAAGGAAAATCACCAAACACTGGGATTTCTTCCATGATGTTGTCAAAGAATTCATTTGAGGTGATATAGTGGTGAGCACCTATAAGCATCTTTGCAGGGTTTTTTGTTTTTTCGTAGCCAGAGTTCCTTTAAACACAGGAGCTACTGGTTTTTTTTACAATGTACATGTCACTGGATGTTGCTTTTGGCCCAAGAAACGCAGGATATGTACTTTAAGTAATGAAAATAAACTAAAATTACAGTTGCAAGGAAAAGTGCGAGCTTAGTAATATGCTATAATGGGGAGTTTTTCAGGGACTCAACCTTTAAGTACTTTGTGGCATTTTTTAAAAGGTGTATGAGTAATGGCAAACAAGCAGCAGAAACCATCCCACACGTCTATTCAAACAGGTTTTCTCCTCACCTTCCGTCCAACTCGAAGAAGTCAGGAGGGAGCAGAGGAAAAGGAAGTATAAAAATATATTTACTGGATAGTTCCTGGGCAAGATACTCTCTAACCTGTGCTGATGTGCTGCAACTTGAGATAGCAGAAGGGAAAACATGGAAACATGGAAGATGCCAAAATCCCATTTCCTCTGCATGAATTAGGTGGTGGTTGGATAAGTTGCTGTTCCTGGTGCCCTTTGTAACACTTCACCAACCACTTTGATGTAAAGCGATTAAGCAAGACTGTAGTTTGAATAGTGGATAAACTGGTTTTTGATGCTGACATGTTTTGGGGGTGTTGAACTTCTCTGTGTGTGAAGTTTTTGTTGCCACTTTTTTTTTTCTGAAGCCATTTTAGTACTACAAGAACAACTATTTTCCTCTTGACATTTTCCTCCTAATAATTGTCTTTTTTAGCTCTTGTGCATGATTTGGAAGCAAATAGTAGTCTATCAGAATGAAAGCAGTAATCCGCACATCATTAGAACCATTCCAGCTGTATCAAATTACTGAAGCTGCTGTAGATTGCTTTTGTTTGTTAGGGTTTCTTCTGCAAGAGGCTTGTCTTTGTATATTTATTTTTGAAACATGCACTTTTAATATTGTTCTGATCTGCATACTCTACATCCTGAAAACCAGAAACCTTTTCTACAGTTCCTGAGGTTCTTGGGGTCATCCTGCTCACCACTGGAAGTGCAATTAGGCCAACAGTCTCTGACACAAATTGTATGGTGGCCAGAGTCAAACAAGTTTTCATGCAGCTTAATGAGAGGATAAGGCTTGGAACAATGGATTACAAAGGGATTAATGACAATTGAGTTAATTGCCATAAAAAGGAAAATAAAGCTGAAGTGTTTGCTTCTTGCAGGTATATTTGTGTGCCATCCAATTTTACTGGAAACATATGGTAACTGTATTGTCTTTTTTTAATAGGAAGGTCACTAAAATCTCTGCTGTTGCTTTCCTGTGCTTCTTATTTCTATCTCTTTCAGGATGCAGGAATACCCGTTACATTCCTCAAATGCAGTGAGGAAATTGGCCCAAGCAGCAACCAAAATTTAAAAGCTTTACTACTGGTGTCAGAAAGGTTTCAAAAGTATGATACTTTTCTCCAGGTTCTAACCCCTTTGGTTTCTTTTCTTCATGTCTAACTGAATTGCCAAAGAGGATGGTTTTGTTCCATATGAAGACAAAGAAGGGTTTTAACATTGATCTAAGCTGAAAAGAAACTGAAGTATCTTGAGTCATACATGTCACTTCAGTCACTTTAATTCCTTCAGAGAAGGAATCCGAGAATGCTGTAAACCTTGAGCAACAAGGAGGATGTAACTAGAAAGAACTTGCTTTCATTCCATCTGCCCAACAAAATCATTGGAAAAGACCTTTAAGGTTGGAAACGACCTTTAAGGTCATGGAGTCCAACTGTTAACCCAGCACTGCCAAGTCCATCAATAAACCATGTCCCTAAGCAACACATCTAAATGTCTTTTAAAAACCTCCAGGGCAGGGTTTGGATTGTATCTCTCGTGACAGATGATTGCCTAACCTGTTTTTAAGGATTTCCAGTAATGGAAATATCAGGATCCATGCCAATACTTCACTTCAGTTGACACTGAAAAGTCTTTCTGAAGTCTAACTTGAATCTTTTGTGCTTCTTTTTGAGTCTGATAACTTCTTGTCCTATCCAGTACTATTAAAGAGTTCAGCTTCTTTAGAACAACCATTTGTATACTTGGAGGTTGGTATGCATCTCCTTTATCTTTTCTTGTTTAAACTGCACTGCCCTAGTTAAGCCAGGTTTTTCTTTATCAGTTCTGATTTTAGCTCTTCTGCTTGCTCTTCTCTGGACATTCAGCACTTATTCATCGGGTGGTGGGATACAGGAATGTTCCAGATGCGTTTCCAGTGCTGACCCAGGCAGGAGCAGCATGACCATCTTTGGAGCAACACTGGATGCTTTTTAAGGTTTGGCTGGATATCTAGTCTAAGTCATGCTTTGCCAAGAAAGATTGAACCAGATGATCCTTGATGTCCCTTCCAACCTGGTATTCTATGATTCTATGATCTCCAGGACTGCTGTTCTGCATCTTGGTGGCCATGCATTTTTACAGCCCAGTGCAGTGTTCCTCTCCTCCTATGAGCAGAAGGCTGTTGGCTCATGTTTGACTTGCGATCCTGTGTGTAACCTCTAGGTTTTTTCTTTTTGCTGAATGGCTGCTGGTGGAGATAATATCTGTGCTGCATTTATGCAGCTTATGGTGTACAGATGAAAACATATGTAATGCTTTGTTTGCACACCATCGCTAAAGTTTATGAATATAAATCTGAATCTGACCCTGTTCTTCTGCTCATTAGCCTCTACAAGTCTCATGATGTGTGCAAGTTTAATAACAACAATCTCTTGATCCATTGTGCAGATTGCTGATGAAGATGTTGAACAGAAGCTAGACTCCCTAAGGAAGTCCTCTTGATACAGCCTTCCAATTTAGTGAGCAGCTTTTGAGGGCTGCTTTTTGGGGTACTCTTTTTCAACTGTCTTGGTACAACAGTTTTCACTTTAATCTAGTTTTACTAGTTACATTAGGAAATAAGAAAGACTTTTGAAAATTTTGGCTAAAACATCCATTGCATCTCCTCCATCTAGAAGTCAAGCATTCCTGTGACATAAGGGAATGATATTCAGTTTACATGTCTCTTGACAAGGCCGTGTTGGCTCTTCCCAGCTAACTTCTGGCTTGCTTACAAGGAGCCTTTCTTGCCACACGAATTTGGCAGCTCTGCCAATAAACAAGACATATATAATTGGATGTGTTATTTCCAAAATCTGTAACTTTCTGAGTTTGGATAGCAAGAAGACTCTAGTAATTGGTTTCTAAAAGCAAGAGGTCAGCCATTCTGGTAAGATTTTAGATAGGCAGCAAGTGACTCAGCAGAGCTAAAATCTTGCCAGCTTGACTTCTGTTAGACCTAAAGCAGAGAAAAACGTTTGACAATGAGGACATCATTTTAAGTGTGCTGATACTTTCAGGCATTTTGTTAGCCTTGTGTGTTATTTCCTTTAATTTAAAACTCTTGGAAGGCAATGTGGGGGTCACGCACAGGGAGTTATCACAGTTCAGACTTGCCATTCACTTTGAAGTGCTCAAGTTGGAGGCAGTCCAGGATCCTGTAACATGCAAGTCAGGAGCTGTGCTTGAAAAGAATTGCTGAGTTTTCTGAAAAGCAGGGAACAAGGCAATTACATCTTCTTGCTTCTCATGGTGCATGTGTTACTTAAAAACCAAACCAACATGGAAATGGATATGTTAGGAGAGCAAATTTCAAAGAGATTGAGCACAGGTAGGAAGGTTGCATTTCTGTTTGGTGCTGGAGGCATTGTGAAACTCAAAATGAAAGCTGTGGGACTTGGTGATGTGGGCCAGTCACTGCATCTTTGCTGTATCATGTTTAAACAATTGCCTGTCTTGTTTTAGGAGCTAATTTCATTTGTGGGTTTTTTGAGTTATAGGTTGTTGTTTGTTTTTTTGTTTTACCAAGCTCTAGTTTTATTTGACTGTATTTAGGAAGGGAAGCAATTGCTTTAAGCCCTAGAATTCACCAGCCTAACAGGAAGTGTTTTCATGGTGTGCCACTTTCCAGTAAAATATCTTGTTTGAGCCCACAGTGGAAGATGCTGACAGCATTCCATCCCCATGCTACCATATTTTCTTTCTGGGATCTCTTGCACCAGCTGGCCCCTGTTTCAGCACTTGTTTTTGTGCAGCCCTGGCTGTGGTGTGCTCTCTGCGTTGGCCCTATATGAACCTGTGTCATGAATCAGCAGGGGACAGGCAGTTCCAGGGGTGTTAGGACTGGCAGCCTTCCCCCAGTACAAGGCATGGAGGTTCAGTGCAGTGCGTGGTGAATTTACTTAGTTTCATATATGGGAAATGTTATTCTTCAGCTTAAAAACCTGTGGCTTCTTGTCTGAAAGGCCCTGCACCTGGAGCCTGCAGCCCCAGGAGATGCAGCAAGATCCTGAACACGCAGAAACTGCAGATTTTGGAGCATTAGAAACAGTCACCTCCTAAATAACAGACAGTCACTGCCTCCACAGAGGTCCCACTCTTCCATATAATGCCTCTTTTCACATAAAGGTATAGAAGTTTTTGCAACCAAAAGGTGCAGGGAGGGTCTTACCTTAGCACAATAGCAGCAGAACACAGCTCTACCCGGACCTAACTGCAGATGCTATCAGCAGTGTTCATCTGTGCTGTGCTGAAATGGAAAATATTTTAGTGGTGAGTTAACTAGGAGGCATATCCTGATCCAGCTTTGTCACAATAGCAGATCGCTGCGGGCACTTATCAGAGTTGCTCTCGTTGTGGAATTTTAACTCGGGAGCAACCTTTTTGTCTTCCTTCACAAAGAGGGTTTTTCTTTGTTCTGTGTGAAAAACAGGAGACTGTTTGTCTGTTTTGCTTGGATAATGTTTTTAAGGAAGATAATGCTTGAGAAGGAAACAGCAGCCAAACGCTGGTTGAGTGCGTTCTGTCTTTTCTGTTGGTCTCAGATACAGATCCTCCCTTCTTCACAGGTCTCGGTTTGTTCTGGAATGTCTTCCTTCCTGCTTCACATGGCTTTACATTTCTCTATGGATTAAACTGAAATAAGAAAAACCCCAAACCAAACAATTCATTTACTTACTGAAGCAGAGGCTTCATCTCTCTCACCTTACTTTTAAACAGCAGGGCTGGGATAAGGGGGAAGCATCAGCAGAAGAGGAGGGTTTGGGAAGGAGCGGAGAGGGGATTTACAACATCAAGGTACCACTCCCTGTTGTACTTCAGCCCACGCTTAAAATTCTTTCAATGGAACAAAGTCAAGCTTTTTGTTTTTTGCTTTTTTGTTTAATTCCCCCAAGGTGAATCATGTTTGGAAAAATTTACTTGCAGTAAAGAAAATGATAGAATTTAAGCCCTAATGATTCTGTAGCTGCTGTTTGTGAGCTAATAGCTGTGGTCTGTTTATAATGTAATTGCACAGATCTTTAAATTACTGCAGACTTCTCCATTAAGAAAGGAAGAGAAAAAAAAATCCCCAAAGCCAAGTCTGTAGAAGCATAGCTCAGTAATGAAAGGCTAATTTATTTAAACTTTTTCTCTCCATGTAAATGTGGATGGGTGACTGGAAGGAAGCCAAGTCCAAATGGAGAGTAACTGGTGCTGTTATTCCCAGCTGAGTCTTTTAAGTGACCTGAAAACGTTCTGCATTTTGCAGCTGTTCTGAGGGCTCTAAGAGGGTGATACCTCTGCAAGTCAAGGATTTGGTGATTATAAATACCACCATCATTAACTGTTTTATTACTGATGGCATTGGAATTACTCACGGAGCAAATGCATTACTTTCAGATGCAGCTGCAAATCCCTGGGGTGCTGTTAGTAATGCTCTTGGGAAGGGAAACAAGGAACATAAAACTCATCTCTGTTGCTCAATGTACATTCATCAGACGAGAAATTTTGTTATCTCCTGGGCATTGAAATCTGTAATTCTGAGTCTGGAAATTCATACAGCAGCCATAGAAAATGCACAGTTAAGTAATAATTAAAAGACTCCAACAAACTAGCTAATTTAAATCAGTGTCCTTTCCTTTCCTAGTCACCACAGTAGTTGCTTTTGACCTTAATGTTAAACAAGCAAGTATTGATAACGATTCTTTTTTGCTTTTATCATCCTGTTCACATAGGCAATGAAGGTTGATGCGATGGTGCTTTTATTCTGTGTCCCTCGCTCTTGTTGAGGCTAACAAGAAAAGCAAAGCTTGAGCTGGATGTCCTGGCTTTTTGGGTCTTGTGATTCCCTCTCACTGTTTTCTCTTAAGGGATCTTGAAGCCAGAGCCCAGAATGAATTCTTTCGGGCCTTCTTCAGATTACCCAGGAAGGAGAAGCTGCATGAAGTTGTAGACTGTTCTCTCTGGACGCCGTTTAGTCGCTGTCACACAGCAGGAAGGATGTATACTTCAGACAGTTATATCTGTTTTGCCAGCAAAGAAAATGGCTGCTGCAATGTTATCATCCCACTTAGAGAGGTAGAGTTGTTTCATTTCAGATCTTTATCTGCCTTTTTCTGCTGCAAGCATCCACTGTCACCTGACTTACCTGCACACTATTGATTGATGGAAAAGAGTAGGATGCTTGTGTGTATCATGTCTATGGGGTTGTTGTACAGCTTGTTCTGGGATTCATTTGGCCATGAGTTCCTAAATATATGGGTGGTTCAACATGATCTACAAAGCGAAGTACAGACAGTTAATGCAGCAAGACAGCACTGCAAAAGCATAGTGTGCTCAGTCCAAGACTTGGACCCTCCCAGCTCCACAAACACATCCAGCTTAATGTGATGGAGACTTCAGCTTGGGCCCATCCTGGCGTTATAAAAGCATCCTTGTCTGAGATCAACACTTTGAAGTGTTGAAGCTCTCCCTTCATAGGCACACTCTAGGAAACCTGTGGATACTTTGCAGACTGTAGGGCAGAGAGAAAAAGGAGATGTTCTGAATGCAATGAACCGCTGCCAAATTTACATGAAATCAGAGACTTATTTAAATGGGAGGGAGAGCACATGGAAAGGTGGTGGGAGTAGAAGAGGAGAAGGAAGCTGTCAGCAAACCACCTGCCTGATCTACTATGGATACAAGGCTGTTATGAATTCTTAATTAAAGCTTTCGTTTCATCCTCAACTAATACCAGAGTAACATCCAAATGATATTCTAACTGTAGCAACTTACCTTCCGCTGTTACAGAAACAGAAAACAGTAAGAGAACAGTGTTACACACTTAATCAGAAACAACAAAACAACTGTTTTCCCCCATCGTCAAAAGTGTGAGATTTCCTCCTCCATCCCTCAGCATGTGAGCAAGTTGATGCTTTCTCAGATCTTGTTTTAATCATACTCCCCTTTTCTTATCTTTCCCCTCAGCCCATTCTGCAGGAGTGGGTCACAAAATCATTAAAAAAAATTAAAATAAAAAAAAAAAGCAGGAATACTCTTTTGGTGTCTGCATTGAGCTTCTAAAGAGACCACGAGCTTCAGGTGGTAGGATGTGTCTGATCAAGGAAACCTGGAGGCCTTACTAACAGTCTTTCAATACCTAAAACGGGCCTACAAGAAATCTGGAGAGGGACATTTTCTAAAGGCATTGTAGTGACAGGACAAGGGGGAATGGCTTTTAAACTGACAGAGGGTAGAGTTAGATTGGACATTAGGATTAGAGTTAGATTAGACATTAGGATTTAGACATTAGACATTAGGAAATTCTTTACTATGAGGGTGATGACACACTGGAACAGATTGCCCAGAGAAGCTGTGGCTGCCCCATCCCTGGCAGTGTTCAAGGCCAGGTTGAACAGGGCTTTGAGCAATCTGGTCTATTGGAAGGTGTCCCTGCTCATGGCAGGGGGTTGGAACCAGATGATCTTTAAGATCCCCTTCCAACCTTAACCATTGTATGATTCTAATAACGATGTTTAAAACGTGCGTGCGTATGTGTTTGTACATTTTAATACATGTAGAATATTTGAAGATGTGTAAGTGGAAGTGGTACATAACATGTTTTCTGCAATGTTTCTGGAAAAGGTAATCAGTATAGAGAAGATGGAGGACACAAGCCTTCTCCCTAATCCCATCATTGTTAGCATAAGGAGCAAGACGGCCTTTCAGTTCATTGAACTGAAGGACCGGGATACTTTGGTGGAGAATCTGCTCCAGAGGCTAAAAGAAGTGAACTCCAGCAACCCAGTACACTGTAACAACTTGCACAACAAGAACCAGGTACCGAACTTCTGAATTTTTTTTAGGGATATGAATTCAATCTGTTTATCCATTGGTCTCTTGTCCTGTCTGGGGGTTGATCTTGAGCCAGTACTTGTGTGATGCCTTCTTTAAAGACCTGCCTGATGGGATGGAATGCACCCAGAGCATGGGTTGTGATTGGCATGTTGAGGGAAGCAATGAATATAGCATTGCAGAATGGTTTGGGTTGGAAGGGACCTTTACAGGTTATCTAGTCCACCACCCTGCAGTGAGCAGGGATATGGTAGGGAGCAGGGTGATGGACACCTCAACAGTCTGGAGGAATAGGTTGACAGAGACCTTGTGAAGTTCAACAAAAGCAAATGTGATGCCTGGCAGACTAACCCCATACAAAAGGAGGGGCTGAAGGATAGAGAAGAGCCATGTGGGAAAAGATTGGAGGGTCCTGGTGGACAACAGGAGGCTGAGCTTTTATAAGTGAGCAGTGTGCTCATATCATAGAGGGCCAAGAGCATTTGGGGTTGAACTAGCAGGACTGTAAGCAGCAGGTCAAGGGATATTACTGTTCCCTTCCATTCAGCACTTCTGAGGCTGATCAGAAGTACTGAGTTCAGTTTTGACTCTGCCTCTCCACACAAGAAAAGCATTGACAAATTGGATCAAGTCTAGTGGAGGGCTAAAAGATGGTCAGGGCTGGAGCACGTGTTTTCTGAGGAGAGGTTGATGGAGCAGGTCTTGTTCAGTCTGTCTTCTACTAGCTAATGGGGAGTTACAGAGAAGATGGAGCCAGAGACTTCTTGGAGGTGCCAGCTGAAAGATGGGCAGCAGCAGTCCCAAATGTAGCAAGGGGAAGTCCAAATAGATGAAAAGAGAAAGCTTTCACCTCAAGAGTGGGCAGAGCTGGACCAGGCTGCCCAGAGGAACTGTGGATGCACCTTCCTTGGAGCTACTCAACATGAGTGGACACAGCTCCTAGCAACCTGGTCTGAGGGATCCTGCTTTGAGCAAGGGGATTGAAAAAGATGGTGTCCCCTGATCTAATAGTTCTATGATTCTGTTTTCTAGTTCTTAGCTGAAGTAGATTGTTTGGTAGCTTATCATCAAGGACTCTTAGACTAATAACTTCTTTTTTTAAGGAACAGCCTTTTTCCTGCCATACAAATGAATGAGGATTTGTATAAGGTCTTGAGTAAAGTGAGAAGGTTTTATGTAAAAGGCAAAAACTAACCCAGCTGTGTCTTAAAGATAGCTGGGGACATAGTTCTTAGCCTCTTCTCAGTCATTACTGCTTTGATTTTGCATTGCAGAACAGTTCTGCCTTTTGGGTCCACATGCATGCTTGGGGACAGTGAACCTGTGTGTCTGGGAACAGAGGCTTCACAAAGCAAGGAGAGAAGTGAATGTGGAAAGGACAGCAGTTATTTGCTCAATGCAGAAGCACTAAGATCAGACTTCCATCAGTCAGGAATAGTGGGCCTGGATTTTGGAAAGGTATGTAACATTTTGGGGAAGTGGTAGCAGTTGGTGGTCTGGGTTTTTTTGTTTGTTTATTTAAATCTGGGGTGACATTCAAACAGATAATCATGTTCAGTAAAATGAACTCTGTATTGGCTGGAGAAATTGGTTATGGGATAACAGCTTTTCCATTTTGCTTGGAGTTTTTTCCTCTTCATTTTCTTTCTCATGAATATTTATATTTTTTTCTCCCTGTGTGGTGAATTGAATATGCGAAATGGGGAAAGTTGTAGTCCTTAGAGTAGACTTCCCATTTCCATTGGTATTGGAAATACCTCGTGGAATTTCTAATATGCAAAATATTTCTGTTTACCAGTTCTCACATGCACGTGATTTGTTCTTTTAAAACACATCTTCTTGTTCCCAGTCTAGGGAGCAAATCAAGGAGAACCTGTGGGATGACCATTTTGTAGAATATGGCAGAACCGTGTGCATGTTCCGCACAGAGAAGATCAGAAAACTTGTTGCCATGGGGATCCCTGAATCCTTAAGAGGCAAACTCTGGCTGCTCTTCTCAGGTGGGCAAGCTCAGAAATGTTGGCTGTAGCCATCATCTGATTCTGAACATGGCAAAACCTTTCGGCAGGAAATCTCCCAAGGGCAATTAAATGTTGTTTTCATGGAGCTTATGATACTGCTTACAGGAGTGAGATGACCTGAACTGAACTAATAAATGCAAGGAAGTAGCTGGATAGATTTGTAAAATCTCTGTCTCAAGATGACATGACATAATGTGCAGGAGAATTGAAATAACGTCATCTTCATCTGTGTCATTTAACATCATGTTTGTATAAGATAATGTTCATCTTCAAGCAACAATTAGATTGTAGCATAAATATTGATTTAGCCCTAGGCAAATCAAATTATTGCAAAATAAGGGCATCAGCAGTCCTGCTGCTGCTTCTTATTGAATGTTGGCAGGGAGAATAGAGATGGAAAAAATAACTCATTTCATACACAGATCTGTCAGAACCAGAATCCTACAATACGATCGCAAGTTTAGTCCTTAATCCAGTATATGACATGTTCAAACACTTGTAAAAAGTGGTGGTTTTCCTCCAGAGGGTGTGAGCAGTGCTGAGTACATTTCTAACTGTAATCCTCTGCTGGGGAAGTTTCCTGCTCAGTGTCAGTATTAAGGTGTTTTGAATGATGTTGGGTCATGCAAGCTTTGCTAATATTTATTTTGTCTTCTGCTGGGACTTAATTTCTTTCACTGGTCTGGAAATTTCACTAGGTTCACAAACCCTGGGGAAGATCATTTGCTTACATCCTTTTGCGCAGTAATTCCCACAGCACCAAGTTTAGCATCATCCTAATTTACTTTGTGTTTTCCTCTTTCTCTCTTCCTGCTGCCTTCAGATGCTGTGACGGATCTCGCCTCACATCCTGGTTACTATGTACATTTGGTGGAGGCATCCATGGGCAAATGCTGTATGGCGACGGAGGAGATCGAGCGTGACCTCCACCGCTCACTGCCTGAGCACCCTGCCTTCCAGAGCGAGACGGGAATAGCTGCCCTAAGGAGGGTGCTCACGGCGTACGCGCACAGGAACCCCAAAATTGGATACTGCCAGGTGAAAAACCCCCAGTGGGATAATACTCATTGCCTCTTTAGCTCTTTCCTCTCTCTCCCAGTTTTATTGTACTCTTGGGAGTATTTTTAATGTTGGTTTTGATAAATAATGTCCTTCTAGTTAGGAAAAAACCATAATTTTAGCTACTAAATATAACTTACTCTGGAAAACAAGTGCTTAACTGAGGGCTTTGGCTTAAGTATTCCCTCAGCAGTTTGCAAACTGCATTTAGAGTTAAAGAAGGGGAAAAAAAGTTGTTTCTGATGCTTCTCTGTGTTCAGAAGTGTTTTTCTTGCACAAGACTTAGAGACAGTGCAAAGTAGATGAGATTCACATAGAGCACTGGGGCAGAGGTTTAATGAACTGAAGTTCTACCCCTTTCTTCCCAAACTGATGACAAATTACTAAAGTACTTTGCCCAGCCAGCTAGCTAAAATAATAACTTTACATCTGTGCAGCTCCCCGAATTCTGATTGACATCAGGACTGGTCATGCAGGAAGGATGGGAAAGCAGCCCCAAAACATACTACACTATCAGTTGCCTGCTTTTATCTGGGCAAATCCAATACTGTGTTTTTTTCCACTATTTCCTATTGCTCTTAAGAACAGCAGTAAACAGAAGCTTGAAAAACTTGTTATGCCTGTAGGTTGCAACTATGTGTTCGCTGTCTGTTACCCTTCTCTTGCTGTTTTGCTGTTTAGGGTTTCTTTGCTGGTTCTTTATTTCAATTTACATCATGTTAGGCTACTTTTCTCTCTTTAAAATTAGCCACAATGTAGCTTTTGTCAGTAGGATTTTGCTGTCACTAACAAATCCCATTTTCTTCTTTGCCCTTGTAAGTCTATGAACATTTTGACCTCCGTGTTGCTGTTGTATGCCAAAGAGGGAAGAAGCCTTTTGGCTGCTGGTTGCTGTGTGTGAGCGAATGCTGCCGGATTACTTCAATCACCGAGTGATAGGTGAGCTCGTGCCTCTTGCTAACTGGGAAGGGGCAGATGAATGGCACTGGGGTGAGTGAAATGCTCAGGGTCTTCTGAGATCCAGAACCCATAGGTGAGGTGGTCCATTGACTTGTGCAGTGGGCCAGCAGTGGTGACTGCTCAGGTTCCAGCTAGGGTTGGTTTTGGTTTGAAGGGTTTGAACTGCAAGAACTATTAAATATATGTTCAGTTTTACAGTTTGTTTTTAACCTGTTGGTCAGAAGGCAGTGACGCTTTTGCCTGTAGGTAAAAATAGAGAGCCTGCATATCTTGGTTGGGGTTTGTGTGTGTATGTGTATGTGTTCAGTACTGGAGACTCAAGCTGTTTAAGATGAACCTAGGAAGATCTGCTAGGGTAGCTATTTCTGATCTGACTTGTCTGAGTTGCCTGGCTGCTGGAGCAATACAGGCTTGCATCTGAACTGGCCCTTTGTAATGAGGGTTGATACAAAACCCTCTGAATGTTAGATGCTGCATTAAGAACTAAGCTCAGTCCTCTGCAGTGTGTGCCTTCTACTGCATGTGCTATGCTCCTGTTACTTTCAGTGCAACTATTTTTAAGACTTGTGCAAAGTCTGGCTGCCTAATGCACAGAAAGAGAAGGGCTGAGCAGCTTGAGGCAGTAATTGCAGGTATGCATACAAGAAAGAGTTTTTGTTCTTTGTAGTTGCTTTACTTCCTTTTCTTACACAAACGTTGATAGCTTATTCCCTTTTTAATATCAACCTTTAGCTACTCTTAACTCTTTAGCTACTCTTTAGTGTCTGCTGTTATACCACCGCTGTAGCAAAAGGAGGGATCAGTGTAAGTTAGGAGGTGGGGACAGGAGGAAATCCCTGGCAGTAGTGGTTCTGCGAGCTATAAATGGTGTGGGCACTCTGTGCTGCTTGGGGAGAGGGAGAACACATTTGAGTTATCAAATTCTTTTGCTTGGAGCATAGGATCATTACGCCTCCTTCCTGACACTGTGCTGCTGCGATTATTGTCTTGTACTGACCTGGCAGATAAGGAAAGTTAAAGCAGAGTTATTCCAAAGTTAGCTGGATGTGTAAGGGTGTTTTGTGGTGCTTTGAATGCCAGTGATATTTTCCAGTTATGGATTGGGCACTGTAACTATCCTGCTTGTCAGCATTTTGGTTCTTGTTTCCAAATGTGACTTTAAAAAGCTATCTTGATGACTTACTTCCATGTTTGTCTATCTTCTTCCTTGATTAAAACAGAAACAGAGCTTTATCTGTCCTTGTGCATTTCTAGATATCATCAGCCTGTCTTGAGTTACTGATAACTTTGGTACTTGCTGGGTTATTGCCCTTAAGTAACATTCTCCACACCCAAACTGAGTTTATGGCCACTTGGCCAGCCAAATTGCTGCCCTGAGTTGTGCTTAATTTTGGTTTTCTATCTTGCCTGTTACTTGCCATGGCTACAGCCTGCATTGTTTGAGTGCTGATAGTCTTTTGTCATCCTGTCTTTCTGTTTCCCTTGTCCTCCTGTAGCCAAAGGAAAAAAGTACTGTGACTCTAGAAGAAGAGGTACTGCTGTGGCTCACCACAGTGTGAAGAGCCAGGGACTTCAGCTCAGAAGTTCCCCTGCTCCCCCATTCGAATGGCAGCAGGGTAGTTTGCAGCATGGTTGCTCACTAAGCAGTTATTTGTGCAGCTTTGATGTACTTTAGTGTGCCAAAATCCGTGCTACAGGTCTTCTTCACCCTGCCTCTCCTCTGGTTCCTGTTGCTTGAGTTAGTGTTCTTGGCTTTGCATTTCTGTTGACCTTGTCTAAATTTGTATTGTTTCTTACTGCATAATACTTCCAAGACCTAACTTTCCCTCTTTGCACTGCCAACACTGTGTCCAAATTTTGGTCTCTGTACATTTGGTGATCTCTGACCTTGCTACCTGTCACTGTGCTTTTCCTCTTCAGTGTCAGCCAGTAATGTGTACAGTCAAAACAGCTTACTGAATAATGACCTTGGTTATAACAGGCCTTCTTAGCTCCATCTTCTCTTGGGCCTTTTCTTTATGATATTCAAAATATTCTATTTATTTTATTTTTAATGGGTTTTTGCTTTCAAATTGTAGGCACTTCAGTCCTACTCAGTCTTTATTACATGACCATCTCCTTCCTTCTGTCTTGCCAGCTATGACCAATCTGTCTTTTCACAAGTCTTTTCATCATTTCCCTGCTGTAAAGGGGGAAAGCCTGCAGGCAGGGATGGCACACATTATCTCCTTATTCAGGAATTCCTCTGTCCTCCTTTTTTTTGCAATGCCTAGAGGAATTATAAATAGATAAAGATAGGAACAAGTTATACTTGGGTCAAAAGTGGTGGCAAAGGTCATACGTATTCTATTCTCATGTTACCATGACTTTTCCATTTTCTCCATGAACCAGCAGTCAGTCTTACTCTGTCTGTTAGTCTGTCTTCATCTTGATATAATAATTCTCGAAGCACTGAAAATCTAATTTCATTTCTATGATTTACCTTTTCAGTCTTGGAGATGTCATTTAGTTTGCATCTTGGGTCGTTATTTTTTAAATGGATACCCTGGTATTTTTCTACCTCATCATGGTTCCATGCTATAATATGTTAGAGATTCAGTTGCTCAGATTTTGTGGTTTCTGGGAGCCTAATGAAGAGGTGGGCATAAAAGTCACTTTGCATACTTGACTTTCATCTACAGTGTCAACACTTAATTACAATAAGATATATGAAAGATCTGGGCAGCGTCGCACATTCCTTTTAAACCTCTGATTTTGCCAGTGCTGCCTTAGTCTTTTATATGTGTGTGCCTATCGGTCTCTGGCTTCCTCCAAATACCCCTTAGCCAGCTCAGTCTTTTGTGGCAATGTTAACTATGGCTATTAAATTATTTATATTAAGCTTGTTAAAAACAACCTGAACAAAACCTGCCCTCTGTTGAGTAACCTCAGTCTGTTTTCTCCTCTGTTTCTTTACCCTTTTATTTATGACAGGAGAAGGCTCTCTCTTCAAAGCAAAGCACCATGCTTGATGTGTTTCTCAAGAGCTCTTTGCATGTCCCTGGGCACTTCATTTTCATTTGTGGTGCTGTTACGTTTGTTCAGCCACCAGCAGAAGCTCTTTGTGGCTTCATGTGAGAAGTTCTAAGACAGATGAGTGTCATAGCTGGGGGGTTTTTATGATTTGGATGGAAAGCAAAAGATGCTGTCTGTCTGCCACGAATTGTCTGGGTTACATTCTGCTTTTGGGCCACAGAAGTTTTGAGTGATTAAAGGTATATATGTCTCTGGAATTTCATAGTGATTAAAGTTGTCTCCTAGTATTAGCAGAACATGGACTATGAGAAAGAAATGAAGTAACTTGAAAGGAAAGAAAATATTTGAAAAGCTACCTGCATTTTGTGCTTGGGAATATTTTTAACTTGTGGAGTTTTTGGTTAAAGCCTGTGATGTGGCAGATCTGGTTTGTAGACACAGGCCACTTCAGTGATATGAAACTACACTGATTTCTACGATAGCTGCTGATAAAGCAGGACTGAGCTAGTAGCTAAAACAGAGACCACATCTGCTCCTTTTGAAAGATGGGTTTGAGACAGTTAAGAAAGCTTGTATTTGGGCATTGCAGAAATCCTTGTTCTTTATATATAGATATATATGAGTATATGTTTATATCTGTGCATGTATTGATGTGTAAATATTTTTCTTCCTGCTCAGTGTGTGTAGCCATATCTGGATTTCCCATCTTGTATTTTTTTTCATGTAGAACAAAAGCTTCACTGCCTGCTTGCTTGAGTATATACACTGGAGAGGAACGTCTTATTTTCCATTGCATAGATCCCAAGTTGAAAAGTAAACACTTTAAAAATTGCTTTTGCTAGCACTTTATTATTCTTGTGCTCTTTTTAGCCAAAAGCAACAGCTCTGCTGTTACTATTTCATTGCACTGTAAAGGCACTTTGGAGAATCAACACAGTCTTTTTGTAGCTGGCTGTACAGTAAGGATTATGGACATGAGGACTGGGGCTGAGGTCCCAGCAGGAGGATAGTGGGATTTTTCATTGTAGATGTGTATGTATCTTGTCAGTTTAGATTTTAAGAAGATCTTGCAGTTGATAGTTGACAACGATCATTAGCTTTAAAGAATATTTTTTTGCAGTGTCAGTCCTGGCTAATACTGTTTCTCTATGACTTGCAGGTGCTCAGGTAGACCAGTCAGTGTTCGAAGAGCTTATAAAAGAGCAACTTCCAGAGCCTGGCTGAACATATGAAGGACCTGACAGCCTTAGCTTCCATCTCTCTTTCCTGGTTCCTTACCCTTTTCCTTAGCATCATGCCCTTGGAAAGTGCTGTGAATGTTGTGGACTGCTTCTTTCTATGATGGGATCAAAGCTATTTTCCAGTTGGGCTTGGCCATACTGGAAGCCAATGCTGTGGATCTGTGTAATAGCCAAGGATGATGGGCAGGCCCTGATGATTCTGAGCAGGTATGGCTGGGCAGGACTACTCCTTCCATCATGGACCATTCTGCCCTAAAAAGGCTTTTGGGTTGCCATTGTATTATGGACCCTGTAGGCACCTGCAAGACCCACTGTGTTGCTGCTGCTTTCAGTGTCTGCCTGAAACAATGGACTTTGTACATGGATGAGTAGCTGTCCTGTGACATTTCTTGGCGGTGCTGAGACATGCATTGATTGTGTCAGTGTGCAGTATTTACTGCTGCTCTTCATGCCTTCCCCAGAGTGACGGGCTTCCTGCTCCAGGCTTCAAGGAGACAGAAGTTTTCTTCCTTGGGCCTGCATTTAGTCATTTGGCTGGCTTGCTGTTCCTCAGATGAGTAATCATGAAGGCACTTTTGAAAAGCCCAGCAGCCCAAACCTCAATTTATTTCTAAGTCTGAGCATAAGACCTGTTTGGTTATTCATATAGAGAAAATCAAAGTGCAGAGCAATCTGTGTTGCTTCTATTTTTTTCCTTTCAGGTTTTTAGAGCATGTCAAAAACGAGGAAAGTCCTCTGCCACCTATTGGTAACCACCATGCATTCTTCAGTGATGACCAAGAACCCTCTCCAGTGACTGAAATAGCTAACCTAATTCATGATTCCTATGAGGTAAAATGCTGCTCTGTGTTGACTGGTCAGTTAAGTTTTAAAAAGAAAAAGATTAAATTCAACATGGATGTTTAAAAAAGTTAATACACATTTTACAGATTCCTCGACTAAGTGCTCAAATGCACAAGGCTAAGTGTGCTATAAATACCTACACTGACAGATATACTTAGAGATTGGGTATGCTTTTTCCTCATAAGATACCTTAAATATGTAAAAAGTTGGATTTCCATTAAATAAGAAACACAAATATCATAAAATACTATAAAAATAATAAACTTCTGTTCCTTGCATGTAGAAATTTGGAGATCACTCTGTGGCACAAATAGAGCATATGCGCTACAAACACCGAATACGTGTCCTGCAGAGCCACGAAGACACAACCAAGCAAAATGTGGTGAGGAGGATACTGTTTTGACTGAGGTAGCTTAACATCTCCTCTCTGAGGCAGGTGCCTTTTGTTTTGTGACAGGCACTACCAGATCTGGAAAAAGGGAAGAATCATTACCGAGTCTAGAAAGAGCTCTTTCCTGTGATGCTCATGGGTTTGGTTTTTCTTTTGTGGCCACATGCATTATTTTCTACTGGGGATTTAACATTATGAAGGCTTTAACAGTAGGAACAATGGCAAGACTGTCCAGCCTCAGCACCTTGTCCATGGCCCTAGGCAAATGCCCCGGGGACGAGTGTTAGAAGAGAGCAAGGGCCATTCGATGCTTCCCTGGCCTCCTGTGACCTGTAGCTTAGGGACTTCCTGTCTTTGTTTCCAACAGCCCTAGAGGGATTTCTCTTTTCATGGATCAGTCCAACCCATGAACCTAAAGAAGGGAAAAAAACTGCAAAGATTTTTTCAATACTGTAGTTGTCAGCTGTCTCAAGTAAAAACAGTCCTGTGGGGCTCATGGGTCTGCCCATATAAGTGATGACATGGGAAAAACAATTGCTATTAATGTGATTATCTTTATTTTTAAGCTCCGAGTTGTCATCCCAGATGTTTCGATTCTTCCTGAAGATTTAGAGGAATTGTATGACTTGTTCAAGGTTGTGTCCTTGAGAAGCAGGGGATGCAGTGCTGCTTCAGACCTTGTATCCTCTGCCACAGCAGTACTGTTTGGATGGGATCTTGGCATTTTGTCCTTTCTGCAGCTGCCTAGTTGTTAAAGAGGAACACTAATGTACTGATCCTTCAAAGGAGAATTGCTTCAGTTTCCTTTCTAACTTGTTGCTTGAAAATGGTCCATAAGAAATTAGGTTCTGGTAACTTTCACATGCAGAATAAATTAAATGCATAGCTCTGCTCACTCTGCTCAGCAGTATGTTTGTGTCTTGCTCTCTTTAAGGTAGACTCTGTTTTCCATGGGGGAAAAAAAAATACCCTCAAACTTGTGTCTCTGCTATTGATTCCAAATTTTCTAATGGTTTAGGTTTTTTTTTAGAACTAAAAGCATTTTCTACTTTCATTCTTTTCTCTCAAGCTGATATTTGAAAGAACTACTATAAAAAGGTTATTTGGAGACAGGGTCATCTAAGCCTGTACAACTATACTTGACTTAGAAGTCAAGCATGTAATTATCACCCTTAATGGACCATTTCTTTTGTGTATTGTTCATAGTCATAAATACTAGGTACTGAGAATATGACTGTGGTATGTTCTTACTGTTACATAGCTTTGTGGCTAAAAGCAGCAGTATCCTCCCTCAATTAGTGGTTGCAAGATGCTGCTGCTGGGGCTTGCTCTCAGTGCTTCCCCTGCTGCTTCTTGCTGCTCTGGTTTTAAGCATGGACTGGCCTTGCACTCCACCCCTTTCTTCAATTCATTTGTTGTTGGTGGTTCCTTTTTCATTAGCTCCCCTGGGACAGCTTGTTTTGTTAGGACTCCTTGTTTTCCATCAGTCTGTCCCTAAGGGAAGACTAATAGGTGTGGTATCCAAATGGAGACGTCTGAGATAGAATAAATGAGCAGGTCAGGCCTGTGTAATACTTACTCTTGATTTTCTCTGACCCTCTGTACCTCTGGTTGGTTAGAGCACTCCTGGGTGAGATGTGGCTAATAGAGTTCAGTAGCCTGCAGTGAATTTCTTCCAAGAATCTGCTGTGTCTCCCTCCAAATTTATTAATCATCCATTGGAAAATCATGCGAACGCTTGGCTGCTTTAATTAAAGATTGCTTTTTCTCACAGGAATGGGCCTTAGTATCATTCTAACACCCTCATACAAAGAGAATGTTAAGCTTTTCCAGTGTACTTTGATGCAAATCAAAGCCTTTTTCTGCTGGTTGTACTCTTGATACTGCACACCACAACCCCACCTCTCCCACCTCTGATTTCTCCTAGAGGAACATTTAATAAGGTTGTTACTGGAAACGACAAGTGCAGTCAGTGAGCGACATGACCCCAGCAGACCATACGCTGAGCAGTACCGCATCGATGCCCAGCAGTTTGCCAACCTGTACAGGTTGGTCTCACCCTGGACCTGCGGGGAGCACACCGATGTCCTCGCTCAAAGGACTTTCAGGCTCCTGGATGAGAACATGGACAGGTTGATTGAATTCAAGGGGTTCGCCAGCTGCTTAGGTATCCACTTCCCTGTGGGCTGGAAGGTGGGGGAGAACAGGGGGTTGGCACATGGGTGAGACATGCATGTATAATATGCCATTCAGCTTGCAGGGGAGCATGTGGGCAGATGGTTTTCTTGGGCTTGTAATTAGCCTAGTCAGTGACCTTTACTAATTTTTTTGTGTTTCCAATCACCTGAAGTTGATTATATTTCAAAGACAGCCTAAGGACAAGACTGAATATTCATAGAATCACAGAATGGATTGAGTTGGAAAGGACCTTAAGATCATCTAGTTCCACCCCCCCCTCCCAGGGCAGGGATGTCTCACACTAGACCCAGGTTGCCCAAGGCTGTGTATTAAAATTATTTGGGTCTGCATTGAATGCTAAAAAATCCTCTCTATGGGATTGTTGTTCTCACTATACCTCTTTGTAGCTGCTTCTTGAAGACTTAATCTTACACAACTGACTGCTCTTTGCCTTGTATGTTCACAATAAGCAGAACAAAAAAAGATGTGGCCAGCATGGATGGAGAGCTGCACTAGGGCTGGTCTTGTGGCCACCAGCTGCTCTAACGAGATGAGACTGCTCGTCCCAAAATCCAGCTGAAAAAGAAAGTGGCAAATCATGACTGTTGCATGACCCCAAGTGAAAAAAAATGATATCAACATTCAGAGCTTCAATAAAAATCAGTGACTCCGTATTTGCACCAGTTATGTTTTTTAGAACTTTCTGAAGTGAACCAGGGCACCCTATATTACATTATTTGATTTTGATTCTTAGAAGGATTCAACTTTGAATTAAATGTAAAAAAAGGTCTTCACAGTATTCCAGTGCAATTGAAAGTTTAGAATCTCATTTCTACTGGTCATTGAACAGATGAATTATATGTGATGTAGTTTTCTCCTTTGGGCTTACTCTACAGAAGAGCAAGAAGGGATGAAGGGGAGAAATATTAAGAATATGGTGGCCCCAATGGGAATTTTCTGCCTCTCCCCTCCTCACGCTACTGTTAATCTATGGCAGCAAACAGCCCTTGCTAGATTCCCTTCCATCCTCCTTGGTATTTTTAGCTGATGCTGAGGCTCCATAAGGTTAGGTATTCCCAGTCTATTTGACAAGAACAAAGACCAAACCAGATGGCCCTCATCTGCTGTTCCACATTGACAAGCACAACTTAAAATATTGCAACGTAATATACTGGCCATATGTTTTAGTGTATTGTCCATACAAACAATTATCTTTTTATACACAGAGAGATGCCTGGTTTATTTAAACTCTGGAAGCAAATGCTCTGGTCCCACTTCCTTTTGTTCGTTTTTTTTTTCTCTTGCAGATGTTATGTATAATGGAGAAATGAATGAAAAGATAAGTTACTATATAAGCTGCATATCCCACCGGGTAAGAATTCTAAAAGGGAAGGAATACCTCCATTTCCAAAAGATAAACCTCTTGCTTAAAGCTTTTAGGAAAAGGCTGCATAATGAAGAACTCCATCTTGCTTGCTTCAGCCGGGAGCTTATAGGATGTGCATTTGTAATTTGCATTATAAAAATTACTCCAGTCAAAACCATTTTGGATTAAATTTATAGATATATAATGTCAAGGCTCACATCTGCTGCATTCAGAGATAATTTGCAGCCATTATACTGTTTACTTCCAGACAAAATGTGAACTGAAGGAGTGGCTTTGGGTGGCTTTGTACTCTGTATACAGTAGATCTCTATCACATCTTGATCCAGCTTTGATGAGGTGACAAAATTCTGTGGTAGTTTCTCTGTGCAAAGTTTTTAATTAAATGTACCACTCCTGGCAAACTTTTGACTCTTTCTGCAGCACCAGTCTGTCTTACTTACAGTAACACAACCTTACAGTAGGACTTAATGCAGTACTGTTTAAAAACATCCTGGCCCAATTACTTTGACTTTTTTAAATATTTAAAATAAATAGTCATTATGCAGCATTTGAAGAATTAATCATTACATTTATCACTTGTTTTTTGATAGCTCTCACAGAAAATGAACGAGACAGCCAGTCACCATTAAAGAATCCTTTGCTGTCAACTTCAAGACCACTAGTTATTGCAAAATCAAATGGTATGTGTCCAGAATGGTTCCCTAATGCGTGTGGCATATGAGAGAACCAACTTCCCATTTGCTAACCCTGTATCATCTCTGCTGTTTATTCTGAAATGTCTATTTACTCCAGTGACTTCAAAACTAATTCTTTTTGTGTCTGTTTCAAAAAGGTGATGCAGTAGATTACCAGAAGCAGTTGAAGCAGATGCTGAAGGATCTTGCCAAGGAAAAAGATACTAAAACTGAAAAAGAACTGCCAAAAATGAGCCAGGTATGTGTCTTAGAAGTGTTAGTTTGTTTTTAAAGAAAGGGAGAGCACTCAAAAATGCAGTGACTGAATACAACAGTTCAGCTCTTCCTGAGAAAGCGTAACTTGAGCCTGAGCTTAGACTCAGTCCTTTAGAGAACTGGGCTCTCTCATCCAGAGAGCATGTGTTTAAGGACTCTGAGCTACCCTTTCTAGCTGCTCCCTCTCCTCAGATTGGCTGGTGAAAGAATTTCACTGACCCACAGTGTAACAGGCTGGGAAAAGCCCTCCTCCTAAGCCAAAGAATTCCCAAGAATTAATACTGCTGTTCTGTCTTCCCTCCTCTCCACGAGACTGCTGTAACTTCTTTCTTAGCCCACTGCCAACTGGCCCTTGGCCTGTCTTAGCCAAACACTAGCTAGAACTGCATGAAGTAAGAAAGAGCTGAAGGCTCTCATCATCTTACCATCTCCTCCCTAATGCTAGTAGAGCTCTGTGTATCCTGTTGGCCTAAGGAAATCTGCAGGGAAAAGGGTCCTGAATTAGTCAAACAAATGTACAGACATGCAAGATGAGACTATACCCAGAAAACCCTTTGTGCTGGTGTTGCTAATGGGTCACGTACCTATGCTATCAGCTCAGCGAGACACATATCTCTTCTAAAAGCATTGCTTGACTATTTCCTGCAGTCCCTTTCAACCTGAATTAGCCATCCTACAATTGTATGAATCTTGGGGACTCACAATTTCCTAGCAGGGTAGGGTATGGAAGCACCCTCTCTAGCCTGATAATCATCTGTGATGGGTGGGGAATGGGGGAGAGAGGCAGGGAAGATGTCTGAATTTTGTTAGAAGAGCTGGGGAAAGATGGCAGAAACAGCAGACAGGAAGTGCTCACAGACCTGTGCATGGCTGCTTTGGTTGCAACTCATTCTTTTAACAGCCGCTAGTTTTCCACCACTAATGGATTGTATCCCTTGCCTTGCATCTTACTTGACCTTTGACATCTGGGATGCCTCTGATCTCCATCAAGACAGCAAAAACTTTTCTGCTCTGTTCCCTTTTTATTTGCAGCAACAAGGTTTCCTAGTATCTGTGGGTTGAAATCTCTTGAGTAGCATTTCTTTAAAAGCAGGCAGGAATTATAAATGAGGATATAAATGTACACGGCATTCTGCCTTCCGTTGCAGTACTGCATCCTCACCTGACTCCTATGCTTAGTTAGCCACAACCTGGCTGTTCAGTAGTTTGTTTTGTCATCCTTTACAGAGGGAGTTCATTCAGTTCTGCAAAACCTTGTATAGCATGTTTCATGAAGATCCAAGAGGAGAATGATTTGTATCAGCTATTGCCACTGTGACCACACTGTTACTTCAGATTGGAGAAGTAGGACAAAGAAGCATAAGCCTGGGGAGTGGATCAGACGAGTTCACTGAGGACTTGCAGCCTGAGGCCTCCACTTCAGACCAGGCGCTGTTTTTACTGACACTGTGAAGAGCCCTCAGAAAGACTCTCAACCTTCTCCTGTGACTGAAGGGGACTGGACCGTCTCTTTTGAACATATTTTAGCATCCCTCTTGACTGAAACAATCATTAGTTAACTTCTTGAAAAAACCTTAGAAATAAAGCCCAAACTTGAGAATGCAAAGCTAAATCAATATAGTCTCAAAACAAATGGAATGAGCTGCCAGTCACGGGGGGAACATACAAAAACTAAACACACAGTCATAGCAAACCCATCAAAACCGAAATGCACTGAAAGTAATGCCAAAGCACATACTGTAAAAGGCTTTCAGTTAGCAGTGGACTTTTGATAAACAACTGTATTGGTCTGTGTTTTCAGTTTAAGAGCTTTAAAAGCTAAAAGATGTATAGGTTTGTTTTGTGCCATTGATTTATTAATTGTGTTCTTGTTTTGAATGTCAAAGGAAACATCTGTCTACAGTGTGAAGGACACTGAGTCCTCTTCCACACTGGGAGAGCAGAGGCTGGCTCCCGTTGTCCTTTTTGATCAGAGGAAAACACTTCTCAGCTACTGTCTGCAGTTTGGGTTGCCTTTTTTGCACTAATACTGAAAACTGTTTCAATGCTGGTAATTGAAACTATTTTAATATATTTGATTGTATTCCAATTTGTATGTCTTGCTGAAACGTTAAGTGTACATGGACTGTGCTTCTGATGTTGGTCTGTGAAAACATGCACTTTTCAATAAACCCTTTTTATACTAGACTTGTATTAACAGTATTTGTTGATTTACAGAAGTAAGTGCCTTTGGTCCCTGCTCATTAAACCAATTCCCTCAGCTAGCATGCTCACAATTAATTCATGGGATGGAAGGCCATGTTTCCAGTGCAGAGCACAGTCCTGCTTCAGAAAAGCTCACTGTTTCTGTCTAGGAGGCTAGAGAGGCACTAAATACAGGGAATTTACTTTATCCATAAGAGATTCACGTATGAAGTATTACTCTAAGTTTTGGGGGCTGGGGGTTGTTATTTATTTTTTTTTTAAACAAATTTGTCTTTAACTTAAAATAGCTGTGTAGTGGATCTTAATTCCCACGGGAATTACCAAAATCACTAGGACTTTGCCACCCCCATAGGATCACCCACATCTCTTCCTTTATTCCATATCTAACAGAAGTCTACAGTACCTTTAAGAAAGTTAGACACCCTTATATACAAGCCAAAGAAAGTAAGATCCTTTAAGATATTGTCACCTGTTCAACTCAATGCTTCATGAATGAGAGCTTGAAGAGACTGGACAATAAAAGAACCAACTTGGGAATAAACTTTCTTTTTATCCTTTTATTGTAATGAAAATCAGTTTAATTTTCATCCACATTGACTGTCTGTAGACCTGCAAAACAAGAAACTGTATCACCACCTGCTGCTAGGGCAATTCCCTTTATGTATATACAAGTCTTCACAAGGAAGTACACCTACAGTTTCAAAGCTAGTTTGGTGATCGTGTTCTGGAAGAGCATACTACACAGACAAGTACTTCACCAAAAGCTTCATGTTAAAATAATTCTGCAAATAAGACACTTCTCAAATGACTAAGCAGAAAAAGCTCAAATGCTTGAGCTTTTGACATCAGAGGATGGACTTACATGGGAGAACAAATCTTAAAACTATCCTAACAACTATGGCTAGTGGGGTTTATTCTCAAAATTTAAATGATAGTTCCCTAAATCCTGTATTTACTTTAATGCTGATCAGGCAAGCTAGCAGCACTGTTCTCTACAGCAAAGCTAGTTTAAGCCAGCAGTATGGCCCCTTCAGCATGCTTTTGCACTGCAAGAGGAGCTGTCCCACTTTGCTCCTGCTCAGAAAACACAGCACAGAGGAAAAGAGATGGCATGCAACCTCACCTTTGAATGTTGTGACTGGTACATAGGTAACCAGTGTGTATAGCTTGTTTGGTGAATCTTCATCCTCATTGCGCTTTCTGGACAAACGGACACGGATACGGTAAGGAACATTCCTAAAATAAAGACAACAGATTAATTTTCAGTAAAATATGTACAGAAACCTGATAATCCATAGAAAAGTTTGCTGCTCCACGATTACTCTCCCCCTCTTCAAATTCTTAAGCTTTGCCTATTTGTACAAAGACACGATGAGTTAATTCTGTTTCTATCTCAGCATCATAACAAGACAGAAATCCTGTACCTTAGAGGCTGTACTGTCTTGCCTTAGAGGAACTTTTTGGTTTGTTTTGTTTTTTAGTTTTGTTAAAGTCAGCAGCTAAGATTTAACCGGGCCTTGAATAAGATGTTCCCATAATCCAGTGGGAGCATAAAGTCAGAAGTGGATCTTCTGTCCACTACTAATTGATGAAATACATTATGAAGATGATCATGCAGTGTGGATGATCAGCAAGCAGCTGTTACTAACATTTCTTACTAGAACAGAGTGAGGAAAAAACTCCCCAGCAATCTGTTCTGAAGGCCTGAGGCCCATGTCCAAGTCAGAGTTCTGTCCAACCTGTATGCAGAAAATCGCATGGAAATTCTATTGAGCAGCAGACCTGAATGAAGATCTTATTCACAAGCATACAACTGATCCAATATTTCTTCCTCAAAAAGCGTGTGGAAACACAACTAAATCACTTAAGACGATTTTGATAGCAAGTCTGTCCTGGGTTCAGCTGTAGCAGTCATTTTTTCTTCTTCTTAGTAGCATGGAACCTAAGACAAAGTCAAAGCTTGGCATCCTCCACTAATACTGCCTAAAATACGCTGCTGAGGGAGGGCAGAAGTAATTAATCCACATAATTTTTCAAGTAACCTCTCACCTCAAATGAACTTGAGGTGGGAATGTGCTTTGACCTTACTCCCTTCTTGAAACAAGTCAATAGCATTTTGCACTACTTTACTTAGATTACTATCATAGTAGCTGGCCTCTTGATTTTAGCCTCTCCTGATCCTTCCAGAAGAAGGTATTTTACTTTGCATACATTATTTATTCTAGCAAGTGAAAATTACACTGGAAAGACTCCTTCCTCCAGACTGCACTTCTACTAGCTAAGTCTTGATTAGCAGCCCTCACTACTAAGCTCTGAAGATACACTGTCAGCTGGTTCAGTTGCTACTTCTTCATTGCCTATGAACTGGAACATCTTAACAGGAAGGACAAAGAAACCCTGTCCAGAAGGCCCAGTAACTTAGTCCCATCTTCCCACTCTATCTTTGAAGGAAGGGCTGGCCTAAGCACACAGCTCCAAATAAAATACTGTAAATATGTCAAGAGGCTAGACTTGGGAATCTAACTCCTAGGAGACATGGTTTAAAACAAGGGCTCACGTGTACCTAGTGTGTCACTCACAGTATTAATCCCTACCAGTTAAATCTTTTACTACGGTTTAAGACATCCCACTCCTCACAGGAGTCTTTCTGGACCATCTTCGCACATGTCAAACGCCAGATCAGCTACCTCTGTAGCAGGTGATTTAACAGACACTGTAATTTCTGCCCCCCTAAATTACTTAGCATTTGTACTCCCACAAGAAGATTAATGTCCCTATTTAAAATACACCACACTTTTTGTAGTATTTCAACATCAATTTAGCATGCCTTGAAACCTAAGCCTGTTTAAACACATAACATAAATCCCAGGTACTTATCATGGACTGCAGCTATCACTTAAAAGACATGTTTCTAAAAACTGCTGCAACAGGGATTGGGATACTACCGTATTACAATACTCCCATCCTTTCATTCCCCCTGCCTTCTGCCCCCAGGCCCACATTGCTTCTTTCTTTTGCTTTATTCTTATTAGAGGTAGGAGGAAGTTCTTTTCAGTGCCAGAGTTTATCAAATATGCTGAGGGAGATGACCATAAACACAGAGGTTACAGAAAGCTTATCTTAGCATGCTGTAAGAAAGCAAGCATTTGCAAAGAATAGGCAAATACTGGAAGTCATATACTTTTTTCTTTTTTTTCCCCAAGTCCTGTACCTCCACATACAGTTATAAGGTTTTTTCCTCACCAATAAGGGAAAGTTGCAGAAACCTACCTTATTCCTTTAGCCCAGACTGCTTTGTTTCAACCTGGTGTCAATGCGAACATCAGGAGTACCCATTTCTTTCATCGCAAATTTGCGGATCTCCTTAAGAGCACGTGGTGCTCTTTTCTTGAAGCCCCTGGGACAAATACAAAAGCCATTTCTTTAACTTTAGGACAAGCTGCACCATAACATGACTAGAACTTTACTCTGGTAGATAGCTGCTAACCTTAATAACCTATGCCTAATAGAAACCACACAGAGAATCATAGAGTGGTTTGAATTGAAGGGACCCTAAAACTCATCTAGTTCCAACCCTCCTGCCATGGGCAAGTACACCTTCCACTTGAGCAGGTTTCTCAAAGTCCCACCCACCCTGGCCTTAAACACTTTATGTAGAATAATTTCAGTTAATTTTGCAACTGCCAGATTGCCAGATGTCTTATTCAAACAGGATAACATCAAAACTTATCACAATATTACTTTAGAGATCAGAGCTTTCAGAAATACTGAGTAACGCTGATGAGAAAAGCAGTACAATAGTAACATAAACTTGACAAAACTATTGAAATCAGGATGAAAATTATGCTATTCTAAGTAATAGCTTCTGCTAAACAGTATTTTGATCACAGAATCAGTGAATAATTAGGGTTTCAAAGGATCTTAAGATCATCTGGTTCCAGCCTCCCTGCCATGAGCAGGTGTACCTCACACCAGACCATCTCACCCAAGGCTCTGTCCAACCTGGCCTTGAACACTGCTAGGGATGGAGCATTTACCACTTCTTTGGGTGACCTGTTCCAGTGTCTCATCACCTTGACAGTAACAAACTTTTTCCTTCTTTCTAACCTGAACTTCCTCTGTTTTATTTTAAAACCCATTCCCTCTTGTCCTATCACTACAATTCCTGATGAAGAGTCTCTCTCTCGCATCCGTGTAGGCCCCCTTCAGATACTAGAAAGCTGCTGATGGTTATGTTCTTCACATCAGCACACCTGCACCAATGCCACCATGAGAACGGCTTTGGGTTTTTTTTACAAGTATAGCTTTGTCTCATGCTTGTTATATACAGATTCTGCACAACTAGACATTTACACTAAAAGTTACAGCTGCACTGTGAGTGTTGTGCCAGATGTATTATTTCCACACTGTGACACGCAACTAGTGCCAGTAGTGTCTGAGGTCCCACAGTGGGTTCTATTTAGTATTATTTGCATACTGCTGTTGATATTTAATGCTGGAAATTGGAAGTGTGTGAGCGATTACAACTAAGACAAGCATTAAACAACAAACATTGCACCCCTAAGTACTTCATGCCTAAGAAGAGGATAACCCGAAAAGTGGATAGCAGGATCATCAGTATTAAAAATAGGCTGAATTGCCATAAGCAATCAAACAGGCAAGGCAATTGCCATTTAAAGGTGCCACTGCTACCAAATATAACCAATAGGTTTGCTATACTGTCTTGTTTCTCTCTTATTCTAAGTCAGCTTCAGCATTTTCACCAATTGTTTTGATTTGGATATTGTCTTCTTCCATGTGACTGCAGCCATACACATACAAAGAGAATCAAAGGGAGATGCATCTTCTCAAGAAGCACTCTCAAGCACTTTACCACTACATGGTTGTATGAGGTTCAACATTTTGTCAGGTAAAAAGTTACTCTTGTCTGCACACAAGTATTGTTTCAAGCAAGTCATACCCAGATTTACACCTCACACAATTTAGCGATAAGCCAATCATCTGATGACAACTGTATTTCATTTCTAAAATTTGCTATAGTGGGATAAACTTTAAACTTCACCTGGGATAGATGGCAACCTGTGCACAGACGTAAACAGATCTAGCTTCAAATTAAGTCCAGGAACACCCCCAAAAAAGGAAACTTGCTTGTTCCCAAAAGCCACATCTTAACTGGAGGTCTCCACAGGTAGAGAGCTGCCTCCTCAGGACACAACTGTAGCACAACAGACTAAGCTGTCACACAGTAACATCAGTGCCAGTGAGAATTTGTTCTCTGCCATTTAAACCAACTGAACCAACTTCCAAACACTGCTTTTATGTAAGACTTGTATCAATGATAAATAGAACTTACACGCCATGGATCCGCTTGTGAATGTTGATGGTATATTCTCTAGTTACCACCTCATTGATGGCAGAGCGTCCCTTCTTTTTCTCACTACCTTTCTTTGCGGGAGCCATCTGAGCAACGCTGAAAAACATCCATGTATGTCTCAAACACGGACCCAACTTTTCCCATCACCTTCCCTCCCCAGCTTCTCACAAGCAACACCACTCCTACATTCAGCAACTTAACTTTAAGCTTAATGCATCCCCGGGGTCGCAGCAGTTGCAGATTTTACACAGCAACTTTCCAGCATCACAAACGCTTTACTTTCATCTCCCTGACAAGGAACATGAAACAGATCTGAAACTGACTACATCCCATTAAGACTAGGCTCCTGGACAGCCCCAAGCGACCCTGAGACCACTCCGTCCCGCTGCAGCATGCTCCAAGTCCCTTCGTGCTCCGACGCGACCCAGGTGGGTAGCTCAGCCCGTTCCGAAAAGGAGACAGCGATGACAGGCTCCTTCCAGGTCTGACAGAGGTCTACAGCTTCCTCCTCCCTCACCAAGGCCCAGCATGAGTCATAAACCCCCACAAGGACCCCAAAGACCTCCCCGAGCCAGCGCCCTGCCCGCCTCAGCGCAGGCCTAAGGGAGCGAGGGGGGTACAGGGAGATGGGCCCCAGCCCCCATTGAACACGAACCGCCGAGAGGCCCCACTCGGTGCCTCCCGCACCGGGACGTCCCCCCCGCGCCGAGCCAGGCGGAGAGCTCCCCCGGCAGCGAGGTACGCAAGGCAGATGGACACGGATTGAAGAGCCCGGCCCCGGGGCCGCCACTCACCCTGCCCGGGTACAGGCCGGAAGAGACAGCGCACAGCACTGTGGGAGTCAAGACTCCTTCCGGGATGCGGGTGAGGCTGACTGCGCCGGCGCCGGGAGGGGCCTTGGCAAGCGGCTCCGCGCATGTGCAAGGCGTTGTTCGTCCGGGGGTTCCCGCGTTCTGATGTTAGCGGGCGGTGACAGCGGGTAGTCCCGGTGGATGTTTGGGGTGTTGGTTGTGGCTCTCCCGACTCGAGGGCTGCTTCTGGTGCAGCCAGAGCTGATATCCCTGAGGATATAGGGTGTCCCTCAGGTGGCCACCTGCCTCTGTGCCATAGGCACCTTCATTTTTAGGTGGGGTGTTGTGTGGGGAGCTCGGCTTCAGATGGAGTGGTGTGCTTCTAGCAAGCAGCTTTTCCTGTTCAGATGCGCAGCTCCTGTTTTCGAAGCAGAAGCTGGGTGTTGCAGTGGCCCTGTCTCCACAGCCCAGAGAGAACGCATGCCCCAAGTTGAAATAGTGTTTCCCCGATCAAGCTTGGTCTCGGGTATAATGAATCACAATAGCCCACCTCTATGAAGAGGATTGACATTGCGTTATGTGTTCAACAGGGAGCAAGTGTAATTATCCAAACCCAGAATGTATGTACAGGAATGAAATGAGGCAGAGCATGAAAAACCAGGTACTGACATAAATCTGTTATTGCAAGTGCTCTGTACCCGTCCAAACAGTGTAAAAAACCAGCTTATTAGAAAAACCCACCCTATTTACAGCTGCTCCTTGTTAGTAGCTTACAGTACTGCTGGTTTTAGAAAGATAAGTGTTTGCTCCAGGGCTGAGCTCGGTTTGGACATACCTGTTTGCAGTCAGAAGAGATATAGGTGTATTATAACTATCTCTGAGAGTAAAATAAATCCCTCAAGGGGGTTTTCTCTTCCTGTGACTTTCATCATAGTAGTTGAGATCTATCAAATGCTGCTTCCACTGTGCTTTCTTCTGAGGTGCTCATGTTCCTTCATTACCTTTTCCCTGCGTGCACTGATTGACCTACAGATTTATTCTCCCATTTCCCAGAATATGCCTGTACAGGACTGGGTGGAATGTATAAAGTTAGATTAACTTAGCCAGCTGGCCTTTGCTTAGGTTTGTCTATAGTTAAAGGAAAGAAAGAGGTTCCCTCAGACATGAAGTGGAAGCACCTTCAGGTTTAGCTTCTTTACACTTCATCTGGTGGGGTCACTCTTGCTTCACTGAATGCAAAACAATAAGTAGGCTAACCCAGACTAGTATCTAAACTTAGCCGTCTTTCTTAGAGACCAGATCTGATATCTAAACACCGTTTAGAAATAGATACTTGATTCCCTGATCTTCTCTCAGTGAAGTAAGCTAATGTGGACTAAAATACAGGTGTACTGATCAGTGACACCAGCCAGTCTTGCTGTGGAAGGAGTGGAGTCATTTTGCCAGTGGGTTTTCTTCAGGAGATTTATAGTTCTTTCTGAGCTAAGGGCACATGAACCTTTATAATTTCTCAGAAAGTTTGCTTTACTTTACCATTTCCTGCTCTCAGTCCAATTACCTCCATTGTTCCCTATGGCACGAAAACCACAACTGAACACCCATGTGTGATATAGTGGGAAGAGCAGCATGGTCTGCACCCTTTTGAAGGTAACACTGACTTGGATGGCTGCAAGCTGTCCTGGGGGCCATCCCCTTTCCATCTTGCCGTGTTTGAATGAAAACAGTGCTATGCTGAGTTATCTATGTGGTTCTGTGTTGGAGATTGCTGCTCCTGCCACAGTTTCAGCAGAGGGAAATCAGACCTGTACCTTGGCTACTCCATCCTGCAATATAGTTGAATTTAATGTGAAGAAGAATCTGCACAGGGATGCCAAAGTGGAAACTAGACTGTCTACAATGTTGGCATGATAGCAATTCTAGCAGAGGTGTGTCACAAAATTCAGGATAGTGATTTCTTAAAACTCTGAAGCTGGACATGGGTCAAAGCCCTGGCATGGGCTGGGTCAAACCATTCTTTAAACCATCTGTTTTGTCCTAAGCTAAAACTAGTTGGAAGTGCAGAGCTGCCCAAGGTCTTTTAAAGTTCTAAAGGAGCTTAGAACTAGCCGTCTTGACTAGCAGCTAATATAACTTCTTGAACTACCATTCTCATTGTCTGTGCCGTGACAAAGATCCCATAGGATAATACTTGGTTTGTTAACTGGGTACCAAACACCGTGCAAGGTTATGGATAATGTTAAAAATCTGATGTTATTCACATAGTTGAACAGCCAGAGGAAAATGTGTGCAAGTCCTGCAATAAAGCCTTTTGGCTATTTTATTTTATTCTACAAATAAAGACAACTGTTCATCATTAATGGAAAAAAATAATAGTTTGAGTTGTATATAGCATGAAACAGTAGTTCCCTCCACAAAAAACATTTCTAATTCATTAGTTTATTACAAAATATCCACTCACAAAAAAGCACAAGCACAATCTTTATACTTGTGAAATGAGTTGATATTTCATATACAAAATAATTTCCACATAATTCCATATAATTTTATTTTATATAGAAATAGGTCATTATTACAACAGCTGTACAATACACTACTTTTTATTTTATAATTACATAAAATCTTTCTTAGAAACATATCAACAGAAAACATACAAAAAAAGCGAAAAGTGCATTTCTTTTTCTTTTTTTCCCCCAAAGGAAAATTCAATCCTAAATGTTATAATGAAAGAGATATGTAATAGTCCGCAGCATCCCGAGTCAGTGGGCCAAAACACAGTGCATATTTCTCAGAGACTTGCAGTGGGTAAGTTTAGGTTGAAGAAGGATCCATGCTGTCCTATCGGAGAGTTGCATGATTGTGCTCACAATCTGAGTTTTCCTTTGCAATCACAGTTCAGACAGAAAACAGTCCAGTGTGGGTTGTGGGGTTTTTTGTTTGTTTTTCAGTAATGAAGAACAGTTAGGGTAAGCTGCATAATACTTTTCAGTTTCTAAAACAAGGGTTATGAGCTGTAGACCATCTTCACCAATAACTGGTCTTTCTCCTCGATTGGATGTGCTAATTTGGCCACAAGAATAAGGAAACAAACTTCTCTTTACAGAAAGTGCCTAGGTTTTGTCCTCTGTGCATTTGTGCAAAATAATAACAATAATCATAATAAAAATAATCTCTTGTTCTCTCCTCAATAGACCTTTGATGCAGTGCTTTTCATACTCAAAAGAAGAACTGAAACAGTGAAGGCCAAGTACCTCATGAGTCTGTCGACAGTCTTTTGGAATTGCCAGATAGCTTTCAGAGCGACACGCCAAGACTGAACACCTCCTCCCATGCACCCAAGAATGATGGAGGCTGCACAGGATAGTGTTCCTTTTAATTCTGTTCTCTCAGTACATACTGTGCTCACAAGACAGCACAAATTGAATCCAGCATGCCGCAAATGCATTGTCCGTGGCAGTCTGCACTCTGTGACATACTTCTGTCATAGAGCTTTGAAAGAAATGCTTGTGCAAAAGAAGTACAAAGTCATTCTCTTCTGCCCCATGTGCCCATTGGTTAAAGCTAATCGTGCATTGATTGTGCTGGTGGGACTCTATCGCAGTGGCTGTGGTAAATTTGATGATTCTGGTAAGCTATTGCTTCTTCTTGATGTTAGTTGTTGCTGCTGCTGTTGCTGCTGCTGTGTCTGATGATACCCATATTTCCTTGCTGTGGCGAGTACGGTGGCAGGAGCAAAGAATCAGGTTGCTCATTGTGCAAAGAACTTGGTGTTTGCACCTACAGATAAAATAAAGTGCACTGTGGTGTTGATTCCTTCACACGTTAAGGGTCTTCATCCTCAATGTACAGGGTGCTTCAAAATACTACTAGTTTGCTGACTTTTATTTCTGGGGCTGTTTCGTGTGTGGCTAGCTTACCTAATGCTAGAAGGAATGGACATAAATAGCAACAAAGAGCATTACAATCAGATATTGAGAAAAGTTTTCTAATAGGAGTGCACTGCCTAGGATTTGCAGGTTATCCTGAAAAGCCTGTTTAGGAACAGGGTGAGTGAAAGTGTCAGAAATGACACGGATGATGGAAGTGAAGGAGAAATGAAACAGAGGATCCCAGTGTACCTCATGCCGTCCCTTCTAGCCCTTTCTTTTTGTGAGTTTATAGTAGGGTGTGAACTTGCAGATGTGAAGTCAATGTGAATTTTGCAGATGCTTTTATTGGGAACGGCATCTCTCATGGTTTTTCATTAATTCTCAGCTATGATAAGGATTTCATTTCAATAACAAGAGTTTAATCATTTGAGGTTGATGATACTCTTTCAGTGATACCACTGGATATGTGATCAGGTTTTATAGACTCAGTTCAACTCTTTTGAATTAATAGAGACAACTCATTTCCCCCTTCCCCTTTAGAATATGTTGAATTAGGTCAAAAATAAGTATTTTTACACCTTCAAATCACCTGGTTCTTCCAGGCAATGTGCTCCAGCTTATCTTCTTTGCCTTGTGGAGTTGATATGTTTAAATACATTAATTTACTGCAGGGATCCAGATACCTGATCCAGATCTCATGTCAACGCTGGTAATTAAAAATCATCTTTTGACTTATAAACTAAGATTTTTTTTTTCTACCAAATAAAGAGTACAGAATAAATCCTAAGGCAGCAATTTTCTCCATCTAGAAATGCACTTTAAATATATCCAGGATAATCTGATTATGTTTCCAATGCACAGAATCAGTAATTTTGCTTTTAAATATTCTGATGGTTCTCACTGCTCCCTTGCTGTACTGGAAGGGTACATGGCACTGTATCAGTGTCTCACATGTTTCAGTGTCCTCTAATTTCAGGCTCCCACTGAAACCTGAGGCCCTGTTTGGGGCCCTCTTTGTCCTACCCTACCTGCAGGTAGCGTTGTTGCTGATGCTGTTGGTGCTGGAGTTGCATAGGTGGCAGAGAGGATGGCTGGGAAGGAGGTGTAGTGGCAAACCCTTGGTTTAACACTGCTTGTCCCATCAGTACGATTGGAGAGCTGCTGCTGGAAGTCTGCACTTCCAAACTTTGAAAGATTTGTTGGGTTTGGGAATACCTGTGGAAGAAAGAAGCGAAACAATCAAGAACAAACTGTTGAAAGCAGAGGTTTCTCTTAAGGTAGGGATGGAAGTCCCTTGTCTTCTTAAGTAATTCCTAATAAAGGATTCCAGTTCATGTGACCTACTAATATGAATGATGGCACTGTTGGCAGCACTGTTTTCCCCTTAATCTGTGCATGACCTGGACTTGGAGGACACAATACGTCTCACCTCCAAATACAGACCACAGTTTAGATTCATTGAAGATTCTGGTTTATGCAAGTCTTCAGCCACAGTATTCACATTGCAGGTTCATTAAGCCAAGTGGTCTTTGATTCTGTGTTAATATGCTGAGCTCTGAACTACAGTGAGAGAAAAGTAAATACACCCGCCATTCTGCTGCCTGTGCTCCTCTACGACTGCCCATGGGCAGGGTCACAGTGTAGGAACTGAAGAAGCCTCTAGAAGTCCTCTGGGGTTAGGGATGGGACAGAAACAAAATACTTGGTTCCTCTTGCCAGCATGCTTTTGCATAGCAGAATGTAAAATATGTGTTGTTTTGTAGAAGGCTGTGGGCAGAACCACAGTGGAGCTTTTGCCAACCCAACCTCCTTCTGTTTGTCGTCTAATGGGTGATGAGATCACAGTGTGGCGTGTGTTCACTCAACAGCTGTTCAACATTAGGGGTTAGTCAGAAATGCTGCAGTTTGGGTTCTTGTACTAGGATGTGAGCTCCTAAAAAAGAGTCCTGTGAGTCAGGAAGTCTATGTGAACTGAGAGATGTGCTTTTGCAGATCAGGCCTCTTTTACTGAGATGCTTAAGAGCAGATCTAAAATGCTGTGTATTTAAGGTTGACAAATGTATCTCAAGGTACTCTTAAATAGCAATAGTGATGTTTAAAAGTACTGAATACATACTTTTCCAAAGTAACATAATTACTTTTAAAGTAACGACATGTGAACAGTTGCCTATTATTTTAGCAGGTTATGATTAAGTACAGTGACAAAAAAACAGCTAAATAAAAAAATATGCGTATTCCAATAAATGTTTTCTGCTTTCTTCATCTGAGTCTTGAGGCAGCAAACAAAACTGAGGTGGTTTGTTCAGCAGCTTTTCCAGGTGAGCTCAGGTGCAGGAGCCTGTTGATTCTTTCTGCTGTGTAGGTTAAGCATTGCTCCAGTGGCCTTACACCAACGCCTCACTGCACATGGAGCATGGGTGTTCTCAGCATGGGTATTTCAACCAGGCCAAGGCGGTTGGAACTAGATGAGTTTAAGGTCCCTTCCAGCCCCAAACTATTCTATGATGATGATTCAATGAAAAAATTCCCCCAGCCCTGGCCTGTTGAAACACTGCTGGCATGCTGTGTGCCTCTCTGTCATCCTTCTGATGTGACCAGGCAGGTTAAGGCTGACCCTGACCCCGGGAGGCAGGTTCAGCACAGTAACAGTCATTTAACTAAAGAAGGCTTATTTCTGCTCAAAAGCAACTTTGATGTTCTATCTTTGACAAGTCACATACTTAGCCTGGGATCCCGTCATGCTGAGGTCTGAAGGGTGTCTTGCATTACAGGACCCAGGCATCATGGGCTGAATAGGCTGGCTGAGCAACAGTCTGGTATATGGAAAAAAAAGAAAAAGCAACATCGCTGAAACAGAAGGACCACATGAATCCCACATTTTGAAGAGAGAAATAGGGTGCTTTCATAGGTACAGCACAGGGCTAGGTATGAGGAAGCCTAACCTAAATTCTTAGGTGTGCTGGGTGGGCAACCTGAGTGATGTAAACTGGGGGCTGGGGCAGCACATGCCCTCCCTGGTGATGTGGGTGCCTCGCTGTGAGACTGGGTGCTAGGATTTTAGAAAAGCAGGATTTCTTTTGCTCCTGTTGGTGGGAATGGCTTGTGTTTTGAGTTCTGAGTATCATTACGTGATTTTTTGGTTCCCATGTCTAGTTGGATCCTTCCCCACGTACCCAGGGTAGCCTGAGACAGCGAAGGGAAAGCGGAGACATCCCACCACCCTGGGGCTGGGAGGCTGGAGGAAGCGATGCCACGCCGAAACCAGCCCGGGTGCTGCAGGGTTCTCCATGCGCAGCGGCCGGGGCCGGGTTGGGTCGGGCCGTACCTGAGCTGCTGGTCGTGGCTGCAGCCGGGGGCGGGCGGACCGGCAGGGGGCGCCGCAGTGCCGTCGGCGGAGGGCGCTGCTGCGAAGGGCGGAGGAGCGGCGCGGGGGGGGCGGCCGCCGCCAGGGGCCAGATCCGCGCTCCTCGGCGCCTTCGGGCCCTGGAAGAGAGCGGGGAGACAGAGAGCAGAACTCGAGCGATGCCGTGAGCAGTGAGCGCTGAAAGCAACGGTCACCGCCGGTAATGCCTGGCGGAGCGTCCGCCCGGCTGCTGTCAGCGTGCGAGAAGCGACGCTTCCCCACGGATTGTTCTACCCCTGGGACCTGAGCGCTCCAAAAGCAAAGCTGCCCTGGTCGTGCCGTGAAGCAGTTGAGGAGACAAATGACACTCCCATGATGGCATAGGCAAAGTTAGGGGTGATTAGCACTGCAATAAAAGCCGGGTGATGGGAATAAATCTCATTAGAGAAAAAAAAAGGTGTTTTTTCTCCTATTTATAATACGGATGCAGTCTTTATTTTAATAAGTTGTTATAATAGAGGTTAAGAGCTACAGCTGAGGGGTCTGAAGATAATGTTTTCCACCCACTCAGGGAGCAAGGAGTGGGTGGAAGCAATAGGAGCTCAGTTTTCTGTGAAGGCAGGTACAACAGGTGGGTGGAAGAGCAAACACTGGAAATGCTGAGAAACCGGCAATAAGAAATAAAAACATCCCATGTCAAAACTACTGGCCTTCACAGATCTCAGCTTCTACTGACTGAGGCTGAAATCCATTCCCCAATCCAGGAATCTGTGATACAACCTGTAGGTCTCACATGAATCTCAATGTATTTCATCTGTGTGCTACCACATCAGACAGGTTTTGCTGTGTTGGTGGCATCTGACTGGATTTAAGAAGCAAGGAAGGGTAAAGCTTATTGTGAGAGATCACACTGCTGACACCACTATTGCTGGTTTCCAGTGTGGTCAGTCAGGTTTATTTCAAGATCAATGGAAGAATAGTAAGTTATCTGCACCTTTTGCATGTCCCCCTACTCAGTTTTCAAGCTGAAGCAGCTACTCAAGTAACCCGCTTGGCCAATGTTTTAAAACAGGGTTTTAAGGTGAAGTAAATGCTGTAGGGAGACCCTTCATATAGGCTGCCCTTATGTAAGAGAATAGGGAAGGAAAGGCAAAGGCACATGCAGAGGCCTTGACATACTTTTACTTGCTTGCGTAATAACAGGTCTGTGTCTTCTTTGCATATAAATGCTTGTCTGTTCAAATAAATTATTACCTGGCTCGATATCACACTTGCTTCTCTCAGTGCTTGCTGGTTCACTGTTTGTGAAGATGCAATTTGCCCTTGAAGTTGAGGACTGGGGACAAGCTGCTGCTGAGCAATGGTCCCTCTCCTCTGCTGTAGCTGTTGTGGCTCCAGCTGCTGAGTATTGCTAAAACTCAGAGACACTGTCGGTTGCTGTAAGAACATCTGGAAAAGAAGGGGGGGAGGATTTATTTACATAGCACAGCTGTCTTTGATAACAAAGGTGACAGAATTATATCCGAAGGTATATTCTGAAATGAAGTTATCACATTTCTATATTCACTATGCATTTACTGTAACTGGAAATCACTGATCTTTCCTGCATTAACAGTTCTGCTGTGTCTAGTTTCTTGGTTTCTTGTTCTGCAGGTGCATTCACTGCAGTCACAGTGTGTCCTGGAGGTACAAGTCCTCTCTCTGGGAGGCAGGTGCAGCCCTCGTAAGAGCGGTTCACTATACATTCACCATGTTCTGGGGCATCCTGACCAGAGAAAAGAGTAACTCCATGGTTTGTCAGTCCTTTAATTTTCCTTTCAAAAAACCATCCTGTCTTTCAGACAGGGCTGCCTTTGAATGTGTCTCTGGAAACTCAACACCTGACATACAGTTGGCTTGTTGGACGTTTTTAATGAGGCCACAGGCAGGCCAGAGCTCTTCGTGTTGAATGGCCGTGTCCTTATCATTGAGAAGATGTGTAAACAGACAGTCACTGTCATTTATCTGATTTCCTGTCAGGTAACTGTCACTTGATGTTCTTCCTAACTGTGCCATGCATTTGACTTGTGCAAAAGGGCTAGCAGCTCCTCTGTAAATGTTCCTGTAAATTATATACTCTCCATTCTTGCATTGCATGATGGAGCTTTCTTCTTTAAAAGTTGCAGGGTTTGGGAAATTTTTGCTTTCAAGGGGCTATTTCTTTTGTTATAGCTGTACAACGGAAAAAGACATCTTTTAAAACTATGAATTATTAATGCTACAATCTGTCTTTGCAGTATTTTGAACTGAGCCTCTTGCCACCAAGCACTATACGGAAATACGCATCCCACGTAGTTGAAGGCAGTTTTGGATCTGATTCTGATTCCACACCACTGCTATGTGTGTGGAACTCCATTAATTTAAGCAGAGCTACTTAGGGTTTAAATGAAATGAAAATCAGAATTATTCCCTTCATTATTCATTGATCAGTCTCATGCCTAGCGGTACAGCTGAGGTACACTCAATAATTAGTACACCTTTCTGCAGCTTATTGCTATATTAACAATTCCCTAAACTATCATGTCCCCTCTAATTTTTCTTGGAAAAAAAAACCCATTCCTTTCTCCAAAGGGACAATGCATTGCTTTTCTTTGCATAAGTGTGGGTTGATCCATCATGTCTGTACTTACTTATCTAGCTTTTAAAACACAGGTTTTATTTAAATATGATAATTTAAAAAATTAATTTCTTCATGACAAGATCTTAGAAAAAAGATACAGTCAAAGCTTACATTAATCAGCTGGGAGAGGGGGGCAATTAAGGGAAATGTTAATGGACCCAAAGCAACGGCTTGTTTCAGGTGCTGTAGGCTAACTGCAGCTCAAAGATGTCTGATCGAAATAAATGGGTCAAGTAACAGAGTTGTGGCTGTTCGCAGCAGGTCTGAAACTAGCTCTGAGCTCTGAGTTTTCTTTTGAAAACACTGCTCAGTGAGTTTTGGAGCCATTACATATCAGAAAGACAGATGGTCTCACAACTTCTGCCAAGTAAATAGGTCTTATTATGAATAAATCAAAGACAAATCATGAAAATTCATTTTCCTGTTTATTTTCTGTATATAGAAGCTCAGCTTTGGACATGTTTAGTAAATGAACTCACTTGATTAACTCTAGCAATGAAACTGATTGACATTGATATGAAACCCGATATAAAACATTTGATATAAAGTTCAGAACAGGTAAAGCAAATAGTGTGTTTAAAAAATGTGATGGGGAGTACAAGCCTACTTGTACTGAAGCCTACTGGTACTAGCCAGATCACTGCAAGTTAAGACCTTTAGGAAGATTATCTCAAGTGTCCTTCCTATATGTGGCGCACAGCGCTGGAGAAATAACTGAGTTCATCCAGTGCAAAATTAACATCTATCACTGTGAATGTCAGGCAGTGTGCGAACTTGCAGTGAACAACTTACTTTTGCAGGGACCTGCCTGTGTGCATGCTTCACTTGCAGATGAAGGCCAAGGAACTTATCCTTGAAAGAAAGCAGAGTAACCTACTTTGCAATTACCAGAGTGTGCCACTGGGTAAGAGCGTGCACAGTTAATAGTTGGCAGTGAACACACTCTTAAATTTACAATCAAGCTTATCCCAGTAAACCAATCTTGTTTGTTCCTGTGTTCATATCCTGAGAGGGCTCTGAGTGTTTCATACCTAGGGACCCTCTTTTCCATTGTAACAGTCAAAGCAGCATCATTACCATCTGAATATAAATGCCCTGGAAAAAACAAGCTGAGGGCAGGAAGCAATGGTGCCATTTAACCCGTGTCTCTGCAGAACTGGAAAACTCAAGGTGCCTCATCAAAACAAGAATTAACCTGAAAGAGGTTGGAAGCATGGAATTTCTACCTGCCTACCTAAGCCTAAAAGCAAGAACATGCTTCATTTGTACAAAATTTAACCATGTTTTTTTTTCATAATGTGCCCTTTTGTGATAGTACTGCCTGAATTCCCCTGAAACACTGAAATATGTCAGCTTTAAGTATAAAGAGAAACTGTCTAATAGGAATGAAATCTTGCCCACTCTTAAGCAAATCCGAGTAGATAAATTAGGAGCCCCCTAACTGCGTTGCTGCTAATGACATGGCTCATGGCTGATTTTGTGGACTGCAAGGTCAGTGAAGCATCTTACAAATACTTTTTAATTGGCCAGCTTGTTAACATAAGCAGAAAAGCAGCAAGGGAGGGGAGGGGCTTTCTGACACTTCTGCCCCCTCATTCCAAGATAGATGGTCCCTACACAGCTAATGGGTGTATCACATTGGCAAGACATCATGAGGAAAACGTCTCTCTGACTCTACCTGTCCTTTGGATAATCAGGGCATTATAGCCTTTGGGCTCGTCATTACAGGCATCAAGACTCTTTATGTGAAATATGTGAAGATAAGCACTGCACTAGGGAGCTGAGATTCGTGGATTTTGAAGGGAGCCTGGTTTGCAAATGATAGGTGGCTATGGATGGTCTCATTTGTAGTTCTTGCAGGCTGATCAGGCTCAGCCCTTCTGCCTTCCACCCCATCCACAATTCATTAGCTAGACTGTTCAAATCTGGAGCAGACACAGCATCCTTCAGACTTCTGAGGTTACTCTTGCTGCTCTTGTCCTTCACGCTTTTGTTTGGTAGGAAAAGCAGTAATAGGGATTTAATGGGGTTTTGAACACTTTTGTTCAGGGCCCACAAACCTCCTGCTAGTTTCATCTTTCATCACACAAGGCTCTTGGAAATACTTTCTGATGCAGACTACTGTGCTCAACATCTGTCCGATTGGGAAACTGTTTCTTGGTGGACTGCGGTACTGCAGTTTTGAAGATCCCTGAAGGAAATGGAAATGGGGTTTAATTCTCCACAGAGCAACCTGTACAACTTCTGTGTGGAAGTGAATGAACCAGTGGGGAAGATATGTTAATAAATCAGCTAATGAGGGAACACTGGAGAACACTTCCCCCTTTTCAGACAGCCTGCGGCACTCCCCCATGCTTACAGCTCTTCCTCGCAGAATATTAAAGAGACCAGAAATGTGCTTGATAGTAATCTCACCTGTTTGCTACAATGCTTTGTAGCTCTGATAATAGACACAGATCAATGTCTGCAGACATCCAGCTCCCTGAATGATCAAAATACGTGCTGCAAAGCACATGGTTGGATTTCTGATTTAAGTTTACTCCTCGTTGCTTGTGAGTCACAAAAGTGCTTCTTGCAAAAGTGTGAATCTTTCTTTTGAGTTGCCCTTAGTCAAATAAAGACAAAGCTAATTCCTGGTCTCTCTCTATCCTTACAAACAGCACAGTAATTTCTTTGTGCTTGTTTGTTTATTTAACCTCGAGAAACTGGGGGAAGGAAGAGGCCCTGACTGTGAGCCAGTGTGACCGCTCACATCTCGTTGCTTTGTTTGATTGCTCTAAAGACACTGAAAGGCACCCAGACTATGGAGGATCACCCTCCCCATCCAACATTGCCCCTGCAGGCAGATGTGCAGCCCCTTTTGTTTCTGAGCTGCCCTCCGTTCCCCCTGCCTCTCAGTTCTGCTGGGAAATGGTCAGTACTGACACTAGAGAACTTGTACTGGTCTGAAAAGACTTTGTCCAACCTGATGCAGTCTTCAAGAGGCAGAGGATCACCAAGTGGTGTATCTCAGAGCTACAAATTGGTATGGGAAGGGCAGTACAGAACTACCCACTATTTACCCACTGGGCCTCCTCTTCTCTCTGCTTGAGCTCCCTGTGAGCATATCCGAGAATCTGTCCCATGGTCTTTGGGTTATTAAATGCACTTCAGCGCATATGGGAGACAACTTTCTAAAAAAAAAATCAGTTTCCTGCATATAAGAATGTGCTCTGATCTTCTATTTTTGCCTGAATTATACATTAACAAAAAAAAAAAAGATGAGTGTATGTGACTGTTGAAGGCTTCACCAGGAGCAAGTAATGGTTTTCACCCAATTAAAAAGAAAAGAAGTGAGAATATCATGTCTCTTGATATTCATAATAACAATAATAGCTTTCAGACATATGACATGATTCTGAACTGAAGGCCAGTTAATTGCAGAGAGACTTTCCCTTCCCATTAATCAAAATCAGTGCAGAACCAATAGAAGAAATGCACTGAAGTTAAACCTAGTCTACTCATATGCTTATATAGCACCAGGAACAGGCAGTCCTAGTTTTGGGACCCACCATTGCTATTTTGTGTAACAGCAGTGCACATGCAGCAACTTAAGTGGCAAAGTTTCTAATTTGGCTTCAGTGATCCCTAATTGCCTAAACATACAATCCCAATTTGTTTCAATATGTGAAACTGCACTTCACAGATGCTGATGATGGGTGAAAGTCTATTTCTGTGGAAGTCAGGAGCAAAATCCCACTGATTTCATCAGGTCCCAGGTTTTCATCTGGTGCTTAAAATGTTCTTTGAGACATTCATTTGTGCGACAGAGCTTGTCTTCTAAAAAAATCTTGTTAGTACAGTATTCACAGTGGGTCCCCAATGCAGCATTTCAAGCAAGGGTGATTTAACCTGGCATCTATAGTTAAATTATGAGAAACATAGAAGTAATCATCCCACATCCAGAAAACTTGCATAAAACTGGATAATTTGCCCATTTGTCATTAAATGAAACCGGCGATATACTGAACTTCCTATTATTTCTGAGGTTTGCTAGACAGAAGAGGTTGTACAAAGCAGATACTGTACTTGGTGAATTCTAGCTCTGTGTAGGAGGTATTAGAGGCAGAGTAGTCAGCCTCACCCTCAAGGCTTAAGCTGGTCCAGTGAAGAACAAATTCTGACACCTTCCAGGTGTGAACAAATGATCATCAGCAGAGGTTTGTTTTTTTTAATGTGACAAGGAAATGAACCTGATGTGCTCTGTATCTGGGCTGGGGTAGGATCAGGAAAACAGGGAGTGGTGAATGAAAGAGATGAGCACTGCCTAAAGGAGGGCTGTTGGCTAAGGAAAAGCTGGACAGACAAGATACCAAGCACAAGTGATACCAACATGAAGCAAGCAGTGACTGGGTGGAAGCTGATGAACTGGAAAGGCATAATAACTGGTAAGTCTGAACTTGAATGTTTTTCTACTACAGCTGCTCAGTCTGAAGACTCAGTAAACAAAGTGTTAAAATGCTACTGTAAAAGACCCGACTTCTCATCCTAAGCTTGAGGTATTTCTCCATTCACTTCTTTCAGAGGGCTCTTAAATCGTTCTAGGCATAGGTTACTCAAGAGGCTTTCAGAGGGTAACATCCTCATTCAAATGAGCTGGTTTCCACATGTCCAAAGTTCCTGGACTCTGGAGCTAATTTTAAGTTGCCAACCCTGCCAATAGCCACATGAGAGAGGATGGTTTTCTATACCTCTTCCAGCAGTAACATACCTGTATGCTGGAGTCCTGGACCAGGCAGAGCTGCTCCTGTATCTTCTGGAGCTCCTCCTGCTGCCACCGGATGTTGGCCTGTAGGATCCGGGTACGCTGCTCTAGCTGGTCCTTGATGGTCTGGAACATGCTGAACTGTGCCGAGAACTAGAAAGAAAAAAGTGGGAGAAAATCAGTCATTATAATACAAACAGGCCTCAGTAAACATTGTTTTATAAGAAGTTATTGTTTCTTGATTGTAAGGAACAGCCAAGGAATAGAAGATGTGTTTGTAACATACTAACATCTAGGCAGAGATAAATCTGTGTATTTTCAGTTTTATGCACATATATATTAAATTACTTCAGTTAGAATGTTCTGCTTACAACTGACTCTGTTCCGCTAGGTAATATCAGAAGGACTGGTTTTTGAGAGTATGTGTCATGGGTTCAGCCGTGGCAGTCATTTTTCTCCTTCTTGTAGCTGGTGCAGTGCTGTGTTTTGACTTCTGGGCTGGGAACAGTTGCTTGATAGTGAGCATGTTTTGAGGGTGTTTTTGTTCAAGGCCTTTGTTTTTGTTCAAGTGCTTTTTGTTCAAGGCACGTGTTCTGCCGGGGAGGAGGAGAGGCCGGGAGGAAGGAGAGACAGGACACCTGACCCAGGCTAGCCAATGAGGTATTCCATACCATAGCACATGATGCCCAGGATGCATACTGGGAGAGAGAGAGCTGGAGGGGTGGAGCTCGGGAGGAAAATGGAGGAAGGAGCACGTGGTCCTCGGCCAGGCAGGGTGGGGTGAGTTATGGGTCGGTGGCTGGTGGGGTGTTGTATTCTTTTCACTTGTTGTTTGCTGTATCATTATTATTTGTAGTGGTAATGGCAGTAGAGGTTTTGTGTTATGCCTTAGCTATTAAACCGTTCTTATCTCAATCCATGGGGGCTACATTCTTTGGATTTTCCTTCCTAACTCTCAGGGAGTTGGGGGACTTGGTTTAAACCACGACAGTATGCTACTTTAAAATATCAAGAGCATCTTAACTAGAGAGCAAATCATAGAATCATAGAATCAACAAGGCTGGAAAAGACCTTTAAGATCACCAAGTCCAACCGTTACCCCAGGACTGCCAAGACCACCACTAAACCATGTCACTGAGGGTCTCATCTAAATGTTTTTTGAACACTTCCAAGAATGGTGACTTCAGCACTTCCCTGGGCAGCCTGTTCCAGTGCTCAGTGTTCAGTGAAGGAATTTTTCCTAATATCCAGTCTAAACCTCCCCTGGCACAGCTTGAGGCCATTACCACTTGTCGTATTGCATGTTACTTGGGAGAAGAAACTATCCCCCACCTCACTAAAACCTCCTTTCAGGTAGTTTTAGAGAGCTATATGGTCCCACCCCTCGAGCCTTCTCTTCTCTGGACTAAATAACCCCAGTTCTCTCAGACACTCTTCATAAGACTTCAGTGCATTATTTCTATTAGACTGTAGTTTGGAGCCCTTATGGCATAGCTGCATATTCCGGACATGTTTTACTTACATTTTCCTTTTTCCTCACTGAAATAGCAGTGCTGCAATGCTTTATTCTGCTGATGACTTACTGTAGCATCACATAACAGCTGACCACAACAAACAATTTCTAGATCTCTACAGCTGAGTACTAGTCAAGCTACAAAGGAATGCTCATTAAGCTATTTTTATATGTGATGTAAAATGAATAGCTTAGCTCAGTGGGAGAAAGGCTGCTCTAAATAATAGCATAAAATGTAGATCGCTAATCAGGGTGAAGAAGAAAGTGCAGCCTTCAGTAGCAGCAGTACCTACCACAACAGGCAGTCATTCAAGACGTGTGGAGGGGACTAACACAGCAATAAATTCTTAGTTTTATTTGGTGTTCTTGGGTATGATTCAAAGTCCACTAAAGTTAATTATTATTTTAATAGGTTTTGGAATAGTTGCTTTGCATGAGCTCATATTCCAAAAGCAGTCTTTGGAAAAATACAAAACACTCCAAAAGATCTGTGAGCTTTTCTGTATTTGAGGCACCTAAGACCTCTCTGAAAACATGTAGTGCTGTGAGGGTCCAGGCAAAAGAAAATGAATAATTTTGCTGTGACTTAAAAATGGTGCTCCATTCCTGTGGCTGTTCCAGTGGCCCTGTGCTAGCACCTTCCTGCTCCATAGACATGACCCGGCTTACACCATTTCTGGCTTTTTTACCAGGAAAACAAAATGGTAAGAAGAAGGGAATTATGGAGCACTCTAGTGCTAGTAACGCTGTATGGTTAAATGAAATCTCTGGCTACTTACAGAAACCTAGATGTGACTGTTCTGATTTGTTCTGTACAATGTCAAGTTAAATACTTGAAAGTACCTTCACATTCCCTCTAGCAAAGCTGAGATATCCAATGGCGTTTAGGTGAGAAAGGGCAAAAACTTCAGAGGGTTTATTTCTATTTACCAGGTGGAGAGCAGCTTTCCAGCACTATCTGGGAGGTCACTGCACAAAGAGTAGTGGCAAGGGGGAAGGGAGATTCATGGCCCTCCTGGTTAGGGGGAAGAAAGGGCTGCTAAGGTGGCACATGCAGTTGTGGCTAGCAGAAGCTCTCAGAGCCCACTTTGGTGGCAGAGGTGTTTGCAAGTGTTTGCTGCTTGTGCCACCTGCCCAAGGAGATAATGTGAGCACTTGGCCTCTGGTGCTGTGATTCATGTCACTTTTGCCTTCAAACAGCAGCACTGTCATCTGCAACCCCATCCTCTCCCAGAGCAGAAAAATGGTGTCAAAGCTCCTGAAGGGAAGTTTGTGTTACTTTTTTTTGATGTTAAAGGGGAGAAATCAGAGCTGGGTCTCTCTCTTTCTAGTCCATGTATAAGGTATTAAATGGGAATGGATGAGTGGAAACCTCTGATGTTTGGAAACAAGTGCCCCAAAGGAGCAGCTGGTGCTGCTTGTCATAGCATGACTCTGTTTCTGAAGAATCCCTGGGACCCTGATTTTAGGAGTGGAATGACGCTATGTAGCAACGCCTTGTTTAGATGAGATGCAGCTAATTCCTGCCTTAACCTGACCGTATAGGAGGAATTTTTAAAAAGGCAAACTAATTCTCCCTATATGACCTGTTAGTGCTTCTCTGAAGTCTTTAAAAGGGCCCTTATCGGAAAGGAATTAAAAGCAATTTTAGCCAAAAGCTTTGTTTTATCTGCCTGGCTTGCTGACAGTAGACTTTTCATTACTGTGTGAACTCCTTGAAGGCACTTTGGGAAAGGAACCCAATTTTCATCAATTAATAAATGTAAGCAATTTTATGACAGATAATTTTAAAATCATTTGATACTTCAATAAGAAACAAAATCCATTTCCAGATGTTAGTTTTGAATTTGATTTTGTCTTGCGAAGTCACACGCCAGAATAATTGCTGTGGATTTTACATTATTGTTCCTTAATTATTTTTTTTTGCAGCACCTTCTTACAATTAGCATATTCATGCACAATTGTCTTTTTGTTCTCTTTTTCATGTGCTTTTTGTATTAATACATTTAACAACAACAATTATACAGTAAAAACATTAGAGTGAAAGCTGTTAATGAGGAAAACAAGGGACAAGGAACTTTCTCATTTGCCTTTTTCCCTTTCTCACACTAACCCCAAAACTTGTTGATAACTCTAGCAATGACCCCTGTGATTACAGAGCTTCTATTGTTTTTGTACAGTGACACACTAACAGACATTGACCTCCACCACAGTGTTTATCTCAAGATCATTAACTGCTCTACCAATTAGGGGCGAAATCTGTAATTGTATAATAAATTAAAAGAGCTTAACTCAGAATGTTCCACAGAAAACACTGCACAGTTTTAACTCTGCCATTGGCATCAGATGATGTTGCTCCTTGTCTCACTTAGGCATTTACAAACATTCATAGGATCCTCAGAGAAGTGTATTATACAAGGAAAAGAGTCAGCTTTCCAGATGCAAACACTGAAGACTAAACCTGTGATATATCTATAATCCTACCAGTTTAATCAAGCTCTGTTAACACAGACAGAAAAACTCCTCAGCAGTAATTCTAGTCTGGTTTCTTAGGTAGCTGGGCAATGAAAGAGACCCTATTTACTTTTTCTTAGCTCAGTTTCCTGTAAAATGTTATTTTCTGCCTCCTGTCCAACTTTCAGTCCTTCTGGCCAGTGCTGGGGACATGCAACAGAGTTGTCAGCCTCAAAAATACCAGGCTGCTGGAATTTCATGAAAGCTTTAGCTGAGCAAAGGAGAGAGGGATCCAGTCGTCCCTTCCTCCTTCAGAAAGGCTGGGTCCATGCACCAGCCTTGGAAGGCACAGCCCCTGGAAAACCGTGTTTTCATTAGTTTTGCAGTTCATTGAACAACATGTTCGTTCTTTCTGTCTTTTGAATAACACCTGCACAATCCCTAATGGATTATTAGTGCTAATTATTATTCAGTCATCAACATCCGCTGTGTTGTAGGGGATTTTAATTTATTACAATGAGGAAGGCAAACAAACATTTTCTGATAGGGAGCACTTGGTTTAACATAAACCATTTACATTCAGGTGACATTAGTACTGTGCTGTCTGTTTCTTCAGACAAGCAAGGCAGAAGCTAAAACTGCATTTCAGTGAGACAAAAACCATCACAGCCTTTGCTCAAAATAAAAGTAATCAAAGTTCAAGCAGATGGTGCCTGAGGCAGATGCAGGAGATGTGGATGCTTAAAATGTCCTTCCCCACACTGCTGCCCTGTAGCCAAATGCTAGCCGAAAGGACACCCATCAGAGTGTCCTCAGCTCCCTGCATGGCCAGGCTCAGCACACTGCCTTTCAGCTCCTGACTTCAGTCACCTTCAGCTGAGGGCAAGTGGCAGAAAGGCAGTGGGGAGCACCCTGCACAGTACATCCTCCTGGTTTGGCAGCAGGGTACCCTGCTACAGGTGCTGCAGGCACCTTGTCCTATAAATGATGGATTATCTTGCTGTAGGCTGACATTTATTATTTTAAGGTGGGAAGTACAGAATAGTTCAGTAATTTTCACAATATTTCATGAAAATCACCTAAGAGCATATAGATTTGGTACTTTTCCCTGGAGCATCACTATGGAATGTGAGCATCAGCAACCTGAGCTGCAACATCCTGGTGTTGGTCCCCTGCTCCACATCAAGCTCCATCTTGAGCTTTGACAGCAACATTGCTGTGACTTTGCTGCCAGTTGAGAAGAGGGCTGCCAGAGGTCTGCCTTCTTTCATCAAGATTTAGCTGACCTGAGGAGGTTTAATCAGTGGCCATGTGTCTGGATGGTGCTTCAGTTTGGTGGAAAAGAAATGGAGCTGGAGTGCCATAAGAGTGTTTTACTGGGAAAAGGCAAGGCAGCAAAGCTCTTGGTAAACGACTGGAATCTTTTCACAAAGAGCTTTGATGGAGAAGAAAGGGAGGTAGGAAAACGTCAAACAAAACACACACAGGTTTATAATAAATAAACTAATTGATGTTTGGAAGTGCATTAATGAATAATTGAGAGAAATATCTGTAAAAGAAAATGAATGCTCAGAGCAGATAATTGATATGCTGTTTCTTCACTGCATGCTGGTGTGGAGTCATGAAAAGAATATTAAACATAGAAGATAAATGAGAATTTGTTATTTTAAATCAGGGTTCCTCAGGACTTTGAATGTTTTATATGCTACAGAAGAAACTCTGGGATATTTTGAGGGAATACAGCATAACAATGGTAGAAGCAGCTCAGGTCCAGGAATACTGTGCCATACCTAAAATCATAGGATGATGGGCTGTATCATCATGGCATAACCACAGGAGAGAAACAATGTGATGGGAGCATGGTACTCAAAATGCTTCTTCAAAATGCACTGCAAATGAAACACTGAGGTCGCTTTTGGGGCCATTGCCTGCTTTTGACATGCAGGTTAATAGATTTCACTGGAGGAATCTATCTTCAGTGGCATTCTTACCATTACTGGCACACTCACAAAATGGGTTTTATTAAACTCACATGTCCTTTACTGCTGGTTAGTTCTGCATCAGCACAGCCAAGCAGGTTTTCTTAGGAGAACTGAGCACTTTTGTTAGGTTTTGGTCTGTGACTTTGATTTTGATGGGACCTGATTCTGTAGAAGCAAAACTGAAAACTTTTTTTCCATCTATATTTTTGTCTTCCCATGAAATAGATGTGTGTGTTCACTTGAACCTACAGGTACCTGGGCTCCTCCTCTAAATACCAGTATGCAGATGTTAAAACACACGAGTGTAAAATTCAGATTAGTTCCCCACAATATTTTATGTATTTGAGAGCTGGTGGGTTTGGGGATTTCAGGTACTAAAGAGGTAACCTAAAAGCCCCAGAATGAGACAATATCAGGAGATAAGCAAGTGACCTATTCCACTTCCAAATCCCCAACTAACCTGTGCCAGAGGTGCAGGCTGATTTTGCAGAGTTGCTTGAGGCAGCAGCTGCTGTGGGAGAAGCTCACGTGAAGGCTGAGAAGGCAAAGAAACCTAGATTAAAACAAAACAAAACAAAACTTATTTATAAGTTTGTCTCCTTTAAATTTTAGGTTTCTTCTAATGCCATGGCTTTTGTGTAAGTTGTTTTTAACCACTAAGCTGCCTATGTGGCACATGCTTTATACTGTCTGCCTATTTTGACGGCTCTTTGTGAAGTTACCTGAAGAGCAGTAGGTTGACTGAGTCTGTGCACGGATAAATCCTGCTGAGCACTCGGTGTTCTTGGCAAGGGAGTGTTAGGCTCTGCAATCAGCTTTGTTGGTGTAGCTGCAAGAAAAGTACCAGTGAGATTTCACATGCTGGAAAACATCCCTGTTTGAAGTGTGTATTACAATGAGACCTGTCTAGAAATGATTACGGCCTCGCTAAACTCCAGTGGGAGTCAAGGCTGTTCTTGTTGACTTCAATGGCAGTAAAATTAAACTGATAAGGAGGGTCTGGGCAAAGATAAAAGTAAATGAGACAGATTATGATTTTGTGCTCCAATGAACAGAGCAAAAGGAACCAAGAACTGTGCTAAAACAGCTGGAACTCCCTTCAAATAGCTTAAATAACTGTAAATTTAGGTTAGCTCATTGACTTTTCTTCCAGACCAGGGAGCAGAAAGAGTGCATAAGGTGTGCACAAGTCAATGCTGGAACATCCTGAGTCTTGGCCAGAAGAGAATCACTGTTATTACTCATGTGAGTCTAGAAGGATCTCATGCTCATACTGATGCCCTCAAATCTGAAGACAGAAGCTCTCATTTTCATAACAGATTGAAACAGCAGGTTTCACAGCTAGTCCCTCTATTCATTTTCCCATGTACAGGTGGTTGCACTAGAACCATACCTCTTGTATGTTAGCATTTCAGATTATGCACTTCATTGTGAGTGACAAACACGTATCATCGATACCTCATCACTCACTGTTAAATTAGAGGCTGTGGTATATATGCACACATTCTGTAACTTGGCTAAATACTGCAGTAACACAGGAATGCCACTCACATGCTGGGTCTGACTTGGGTGTGTGGGAAGATTTTGGTGAGCTCCTGGATGATACTGAAGGTGTCCGACTAGTGCTGAGGATTGAGGCACCAATATCAAGTGCATTAAAGTGCTGTTCAGGATCCAAGCTGGTGCCACTGTCCTAAAAAAACCAAACCAAAACAAGAAAAGGGAATGGCTATTGCATCTGTCAGTGTAAAAACATTGTGAAATACATCTAGCAACGGTTGGACACCCAGTTCTTTGGCTGGCCTAAAATAACTTGAGTAGAACTAATCCCAGCTAGGCTAGCAGAAGACCTGGGCACAGGTGTCAATTTCCTATCTAACAATGCATTTTACAAAGAACTATCACTGAGTTGGAAATAAATAGCAAGCTACTGCCATAGTAATTTTGTGCCTTCAGATGTGTTTCTGAATCTTTTGTGTTTAGTTGGACGCAACAGCAACTGCAACCTCTGTGGGACACTCAGCCATGCACTGAGGAGGAGCTTTTCTTTCTTCCCTCAGCAGATCACTGAGATGTAGCTAAGAAGGCTGATTGCCAAAACATGCTCAAGTGAATCGAAATGGTAGTATCTTGCCAAAGACAGGTGGAGATATCTTATATTGTCCCTGCCCATGTTTCTCTTAATCTGTGGCTGCTACTGATCTCCAGGCTTATCCTTTCATGAATTTACACAATCTACGTTAAAATAATTCAAGTGAGTAATGAATTCTGAAGTTGAGGGAATCCATCCAGAAAGACAATGCTGGAGTCTTCAGTTACGTTAACACAGGAACAAATTCTGATTACTACATATATTCATGAAAAAAGCTTTTCTCGTTGTACCTTTAGTGCTGAGGACACAACCTCTGAGGACACTTCTTCCAAGCCCATCTCCTGTCTCCTCTCCACCCGAACATCTGCATAACTGAATGGAAAATATAATTCTTTGTATGAACATGGTATTGTTATATTTCATTAAATGTACTTTAAACAAGCGGAGGGACATATTACTGTAACATTTTACAAGTTAAATTAACAGCTGAAAAATCACTTAAGTCAAATGCTACTGAATAACACTTGAGAGACTGTTTCAATTTGCAGTTTTTGCTCTGTTCCTATCTATCTTGTTGAAGTCAAGAGGTATATTAAAGAAGTATATATAAAGGTCAAGTTCACATCTTACAAGCGCTTTATGACTTCACTGAAAAGCTTCCACACATCTCTTTAAAAACAACATGAGGATTAGAGGAAGTGAATAGTTAAGGGATCTGTCTATTCTCTATTTTTGCACAAAATGGAAAAACGCAACAATCTGCCCCTAAATTAATGACTGACAAATCAAGTTTAGCATAAGGTAAGGTTTCATGAATCATAGAATCACAGAATGGTTTAGGTTGGAACAGACCTTAAAGATCATTTAGTTCCAAACCCCTGCCACAGGCAGGAACACCTTCCACTAGACCAGATTGCTCAAAGGCCTGTTCAATCTGGCCTTGAACACTGCTGGGGATGGGGCAGCCACAGCTTCTCTGGGCAATGGGTTCAGTGCCTCACCAGCCTCACAGTGAAGAACTTCTTCCTAATATCTAATCTAAATCTGCCCTCTTCCAGCTTAAAGCCATTCCCCTTGTCCTGTCACTACATGTTTATTTTGATCAGTTTTCTATAATGAATATATTTCCTTCAGAGAGCTCAAGCTTATTTTTTTGTTATGTAAAACATGATGTTTTTAAGATAAAGTGTTGGCAGTCGTGAGGATGTCTTTATCTTACTGTGCTTTATGTCCATGCTAGTTGATATGATTTTCCATACCTTACCACCATGTGTGTGCAGACAATGAACTCTGGCTTGGAGTTCCACTGGTGGTAGGTGATATAGTAATGGGTCTGGAGCCAGATCCACTGCTGTCCTTTGGTCAGAAACCGATAGCAGCAAGACTTCCCCTTGCCAAACTGCATCACTGTCAGCAGAAAACACACACATGGCTTGTAGCACAATTTCTGATGTGAAAATGGCAAGAAATGTGAAAAAAGTGACAGAAGCATCTGTGACCCCATTGATTTTCCTGGGAGACAGGAGTCAAAGCACCTTTTGAGTGCGTGGTCCTGTCAGTGTTAATGATAGAGCAAAAGTAAGAAAGATCAGTAGGTATCTTCTTTGGCTCTTTGAATGGTACAATTCTATTCAGTACAATTGACATTAAATTTGGACACTAATGCATTAACATCAGTTACGGTTTAAACAGAGATCTTACTCTGGTTTATGTGCTGATCACATACGGTTTAATTAGGCATCTGGGATTAATTTCTAAGAGAGATCATCTTAAGTTCTATATCAGAAAAGTACAGGATAAAGATGCTTAAAAAGATGAGCATTGTGTGCAGAGGGATTCAGAATGAAGTGAATATAGGAGATAACATTGTGCAAAGACAAAAGTCATTTGAAATTACCATTCTCAGACTGACAGGAATTCAAACTGCAGTAAACTGGGAAGTATAGGAGGCTTTAAAGATTCCCCCACAAAGTTAATCTCTGCTTTTTTCCCCTAGTGATGTTAAGGGTTTCCCAAACAAGCACATATTCAGCCTTTCTGTATTTTAATCTCAACATATAAAACTAATGTTGACTGGATGTTTTCAGGACACTCAGAGGCAGTAAGCTGAGATGGTAAAGCCAGTTCTATAAGTAAATGTTTGAAAAGCATTGCCTCAATTTCTTTAATTAGTGAAAGAGTTTTTCACTTAAATCTTAATAGACTATATTAAATTCTCACAGGTATCCTAAATAAGTGGCTCACGACATTAAGGTAAATAATCTGCAAGAGTTTTACAAAACACAATCTTTTCTGAGATTACTTGAACTATTCCTGCATGTTTGTTACTAATTGAGTGGGGTCTAATTTGGCATATTTTATCCATTCAGTGAGTCTTGTTGACTCCTTTGGGGATATGGAGGGTACAATTGTATTTTTCAGAGCTTGATAAGTCTGATCCAGATGCCGATCAATCTGCAGTGCCTCCAATCTGCTACATCTCTTGCTAAGACATACAGGTGAGAGGCAAGGGTCAAACCTCTACTTCCAAGTTTAAAACAATTTTAACTGAAATTTCATTTCACTGAAAAGAGGTGTCCCAGTGACTCCACAGGAACCTGGGCCATGCGATACTTACAGTGTTCATGGCACCTTGCTAGCAGCTCTAGGTCATCTATATGGTAATAGTCGTAGCCAGAAGTACCCAGCACTTCAAAAGGCAAGTATCCTATAATCGGTGGTGCTCTGCGGTTAGGCACAGTATAAGTGAGTTCATAAACCACAAAACAAGCAGTTCTGCATATTGACACAGATATGCAAAAAGCCCAGATCTGCTCTCGCTTATCAGTGTATAGTTACCCACCCCAGCGGAATGGATCTGGACTTGCCTTTCCTTGTGCCTGGGATGCCCAGCTGGGCATGGCAGTGCCAGCAGGCACCATCCTTCCAGGACAAGGCTATGACAACACCATATTTCCAGGGAAAATGTGGTTGTGGAAAGCAGCTCAGCTTCTCAGAGACCTTCACACGGGAGCAATCTGCTGTGGGGGAGCCATTCCCTGGCTGCTCCTTGGTCAGGGGCTCTCCTGCTGCTCCCACAGTCTCTGAACAGGGGAAAACGTATGGCAAGGTGATAGGAAGCCACTGTCTACTGGGACTATGGGGGTAGGAGGGGAGATCATCTGTGCTGCTTCCCTCTGGGTGCCTGCAGAGCTTGTCCATGGCATGCTGGGGCAGTTGATTTGTACATTTGCTAGCACGGTTGCCTCAGGCCAGCACAGACTTTCTGTCCGTAACTGAGTGGGAATTGCATACACAAAGTCAATGGCTGGATTTGGAAAGAATGGTTTCTGCAACTGTAAAACAATTAGATCATTTTGCCATGTGGCAGACTCTGGTCCACTGATAATTTAAAAGTAAATGAGAACAAGCTAATCACAAATTTGGCCTGAGAAAACAGAGTAATTTTGTTTTAAAAGACTGATAAAAACAAATGCAGAACAAAATGTAAAATAGTAAACATCAGCTTTTGTAGGAATTTCAGTGGCAGCCCTCCTGCTCATGTGATTTAGATGTGAAATGGAACACTATTTGAGAGAATTGCACTTATGAAAACAACAGTTGACAAGCATCGAACGCAACCAGGAGTGCTCTTCTTGCCACCAACCTGTGATCCAGGAACAAAAATTTCACTCCAGGCTGTGTCGTGATGTGAATTCCTCTAGAGGTTCTTCCACGATGCACATTTCCTATGTGGTAAAGAGCTGACTTAGAGAGAGTTCTGCTTCATTTAGCTTTTGTTAGCTATAAATACATAGTGCATAAGAGGCGAATACAGAGAATTTACACATTTTCTGGCAACTCTAAAGAGCAATCTATTGTATTTATCAATGCCAACATTTTTGCAGGAGTTGGGAAGAAGAACTTGTGATTCACGTGGACTTAAGAGCTGAGACTGTTCTTCAGGGAGCCAGAGTTTTCATGGTTTTGAGGCAGTGCCTGGGGTGTGATGGCTGTGCTGCCAACAGCCCCAAGGAGTAGTGCCCTTTTCCAGCATCCAGCCTCTGCTTGGTCCCATCTGGGCTTGTCATGACTTTCCTTGCTCTCTTTGTGTTACTAAAGATACCTACCACCCTTGCCCAGTCCTTTTGGATGTCTGCTCTCCGAGCCGTATTTGAGAAAGGGGGACACTCTCCTTCCTACTCAACAGCCAAAGAGGAGTACATGTATTTTCAGGCAGACAGCCTGCATGGAGCCTGTCAGACTGGTGAAAGGTAGTGGTTTTGCCTTGTACTTTACTCCAGTGAAGTGAAGAAGCTGTCCCTTAAGACTCAGAAGCCCTTAGCACTTCTGATAATAAATAATAAGTGCATGGAAGGAGGCAGGGCACAGGGCTGCCTGTGAGGCAGGATGTCCTTGGCCCAGAGGGATGAGATCAGGGGGCAGTCAGTGATGATTAGTCATTGGGTGGAGATAGGAAGGGGAGGAAGGATGGCACCATGGTGCACACTCATGCATGGGCTGGGACTGGCTGTGTGCCCCAGATCCCCTTTGCCAGCATCTCTTCTCCCACTGGCAGTTTGCAGGGGCACCTCCAGCTCCATGAGCTGCCTGGAGTCAACCTGGAGGCCCCTGGCCTGGGACTTGCCAGCATCAGCACTCAGGATTTAGTGGCATCTTCTTTTGCAGGAGGGTTTCCATCATCATTATAAGTACAGCCTGCCCACTGGCCCCCAGTGTGCCCATCCTCCTACTCCCTGGTGACACATTCCCCTGTGCAGTGGGCTCAGTGACACCCACTCATGCCTCTGCTGCCACTTCTGTCTTTGCTGTTCCTCTGTGAGAGGGAAGTCATACAGACCACCTCTTGGGACCAGAGGACAAGCTGGGACACGCTGCTTTCAAGTGTTTCTTTGATACATGTCAATGCTTACAAAGTTATTAAAGTTGTTGGCTGTACAGAAGCAAAAGGGTTCAGGCATACCTTAAATTCCTCTCTTCCCCACCTACAGTTTATGCCAAAATACATGCTGATGGCAATAATGTACCCTGAAATTCAAGGTGCGACATGCAAACATTTCTCGTGCAACCAACACGCTAATTCTGACTTCATTAGCCAGTTAGATATGTATTTTGGCCCTCACTTTAGAAGAGGAAGTGAAGAGTGGGGGTTGAGTTAATCACTCAGGTGAACTGAAGCAATTAGTGTCTAGGATTTTGTGGCAGCTAACACCTTCTCCAGGTTCCTCTCCTCCCTAGCATTGGGCAGCTCATTGCCACGTGCAGCCCATTTAGTTTCCCTGTTTAATTTGAGATCATTGTTACTGGAAGACAAGGGAATTTGCTTTCAGTGTTCCCGGACAACCTTAACTCCAGCCCCTCATACTAATATTACTGTGGTTAAGATTATGGGAAATGTTCTTACTCACACAGAAGAGACCCTGCTGGGGCCCCCCAGTAGCCTGCTGGGGCCATGAATCACTTAAGAGTGCCCTGCAAGTCCCAGAGCAGAAAGCAGTAATGAAGAAGCCAATTTCAAACTGACTGTGCAATTCCTAATGTAAGGAGGGTTTCCATCTCCCATGCAAGGGGAGGAGAAGCGACACCACTTCCGCAGATCCTGGCTCGCACTGATAATCCTCTTCACTGGATTTCTATGCATGAAATGTGATATCTGTAATCCATTCAATTAGCAAAACTAATAACTTTGCATGTCACCCCATCTGAAAGCGTTTTGAGAAGTTCTGAAATGAATGCGACCCAAGGTATGCACTTACCTTTAGAAACTGAGGTGTTGCCAGACGAACAGTCGCAACAAAGCAGATCTGCTTTCCAGGGGATGTTCTGTAAGCCCTTGGGACAGCCTCATCAAAGCCATTGCAAGTGGAGTTAGGCACTAGGTAGAGAAAAAACCAGGACACAAAGTCGTTCCTCATACAAGATTTGCTCTTCCTGACTATTTTGCACACATGAAGCGTACTAGTATTAATTTTATTCAGGGAAGTGCTCTAAAAGCTTTAAAGCTGATATGCATATATTTAAATCCAAGTCAGTCATGTTATGCAGAAAGACATCAGAGCTTAACTTCAAGTATGAATCTTATAGGTTAATCCTGATAAAAAATAAGGCCAAACGGTATTAAAGAGCATAAACCAGCTTTCTGGAAAGAAACCCCATGCATCCAATTGCTCTTTTTCACCACCAAGAAAAAAAGTATATGCTGCAGCATGCCTAGTGCCCTGACTTCCATGAAGCAGTGGAAAAAAGCATTGGCAAGGGAGGTAGCTGAAGAGAGATCATCAAGTCATCAGTGGCAAACACCAGGGCCCACCACCAGTGAGGCTCCATTGAGCTAGCAATGAACTGTCCCCAGTGTGTGTGAGTTCTCCTTGTTTCAATAAAAGAGACCCTAAAAGGACCTCATGCATGCAGAGGCTCACAGAGCTAGGCATTTCTGGTGAGGCTGCAAATGGTCAGCTGTCTTCTGAAACACTGGGCAAAAGGAAAAACTGGATGTGATGTGGCTACAGATTTCGCATAGGTTTTTTTATCTGTCTGTCATGATTGCACGGCTCTTGCGTTGCTTTGAGAGCCCACTAGCACCTCCTGCCACAGAGACACGCTGCCACAAGAACACGTTGCCTTAAGCTAGCCTGCAGTCCCATGTTAGAATAACATGATGCAAAATTCTTCATCCAAATTTGAGCTGTTTAGAGATGGTAATCCTACTTTCACAGCAGTGAAAGAAAACTCTGTGCTAAGCTACGGTGGGAAGTGGGCTGGTTCCACAAGCTCTTGCCCTGCCAACCAACTATCTCCCATGGGGGCAGAGAAGGTCCCATTTAGCAGCTGGAGTTCACCAATATGAGTTAATCTAATGCTAAAAGGGATAAATGCTAATATTCTTTACTATTAGGTCCCTCTATCCAACTTTGTGCAGTTTCCTACAGTTTGTCTCTTCAGCACAGGATAAAGCAAGGTTAAACATGACCGTTCTGTGAAAATTAAGAGCTTTCTATCTGTGGAGGAGGTAACTAGCAATTTTTATTCTGGGGTGCTTCTGCACTAGGCTTAGTTCACTAGCATAAACTGTAGAGATGGAAGAAGTCTCAATTTACACACGTGTTTTTGGAACCCATTTCAACCTATTAAAAGCCTTAGAATAATGATACAAAAGAGTAACTGATAACAAGGATAACAGGGTATGAGACAGAAAAAGTAAGTACTCTGAGGAGAATTCACACCTGTGATTAATAGGTTTAGGCCACTGTGTGCACAATATATATTGTGCCAAAAAGGGGCACAATATTCCTCATTTGAGAAGCACAGATGTGCACATCCACAGACATTACAGCTCTCTGTTGCGATTGAGTCTGGAGGGCATGGCTGACTGGATATTGAGATAAAAAATATGGGCAAAATCCTCCTCCTTTCACCAGCTAAGCGCACTTGCTCTGGGGACTTCCTAGGAATATCTGTTCCTGTACTGCTCCTGGGGTTATGTGCATATATGAGGGCCTCTATGGGATTATTAATACAAGAGATGGTAAAAAATGTAGAAAGAGTTAGGAGCTACAGGAAACAGGAGAAGCCTGAGTAAAGAGGTATTGGTTCATCTCTGATGTGACTATTTTGTGCAAGTTTTGTTGCTTTTCATAGCCAGACCTGTTTAAAAATTAATGGGATTGCTATAAACCCACATTAAGGGCATTGTAAAAAGTTACTTCCAGGCTTCCAGTGAAATATGTTGCCATATTTGAAGTTAATGGGGTTTCTCTCTGCAATAGCCAAGTTCAGTAGCAAATGCTTTTGTATCTTAGAGCCCAGCAGACTGCGCTCTAAGATATGAAAATAAGTACATTCCTCCTGCAAACCACAGGTATGATAAGTTAACCTAGTTAGTGAACCCACGGGCTTGCAAATGACACCAGTTGCAGAAGAAAGTGAAGACGGAGTGGAGGCCAAGTCACATCAAAGAAAGCAGATGGCTTTTCTGCGTCAGCTGTTTGATGTAAACAGCCATGGGCCTGAGATGTATTCACAGAAGAGAGGAGAATACATCCCTGAATATGGCATTTACAAAATAGTATTATATTTCCAAGAGGTGAAAGCAATACTAAAAGGGTTATATAATAATTAAATAATTATTGTATATGAAAATTATGTAGTAAATAATTTATTTTGGATGAATTTCAATTCTGGATTTCACGTAAAGTGTTTGGGAATCTTGAATGTAAGTGTCAGTGAATGAATAAGCCCCAGAAGATAAGATAGAGCTGGCCTGGCTGAAAGTCATCCATCCTGACTTTGAACAAGTACTGTGCCATCTCCATGTTCAGATGCCTTTGACAAAGTCAGAGCATTAAAGGCCTCAATGGTGCAGGCAGATAGCCACCACCTTGGAGTGTACCTTGCCGTCTGAAAATAACAACTGCAATAACTGAAAGGAAAAAGAATCCCTGACATTTGTTTTTTAATTACTTTGCTGCCTGATTTATTTTGTTAGTATCTGTTCTTTCCACAGCTCTATCTGCACAGCCTGTTTTGCTCTGCCCTTGCAGCTGATGAGCAAATTTCAACCTTTTTTGTTGACAAATTTTTAAGTGTAGTTAAAAAAAGAGATCATTACATAAAAAAAATAAAATTAAGCATGCCTTCTGAAAAATTGTACTTTATAATTCTCCAAGTCTCTTTAAAAGAAAACACACAACATCTTGAAGTAGCAAAGTTCAGTAGCGAACTTTCTGAGAGCACCACAGAAAAACAGTGGAATGGAAAACATAGGATGAAGTCTGAGGATATGGTGATGTTAACATTTATAAGTCAAATACAGGTCTCAGAATGCTTTTGTCAGAAGGTGACTGATGAAATGTTAAGCTGGCTATAAACAAGTGGGCTTGGGTGAATAAGGACATGTGTGCTTCACAATTAAATGATCTAGACAAAATAGCTTGAGTAGGGAATTAGAAGGTTGTGTGACAAAGCTAAATACATAACCAGGAAGATGTAACAGTTATCTCATATATATCAGTTAGCTGATGCTCCTTACCATGAATTTTAAGTTTTTGCAATAAACTATCAGACCTGCTGCTCTTAGAGCTACCACAAAATACTTTTGCAGAAGTATTAAATTACTTACAAATGCCATATAAGAAGATAGGAAGAAATTATCTATATATAGGGTTTTTTTGTTGTTGTTGTTGTTATTTGGTTTTGGGTTTTTTCAGAAAAGACCAGAACACTAAGGACAAGACATTAACAGTAAGTAATACATATAAGGAACCAAGCCCTTAACTACCACAGATGAAGAGATTTTCATCCTTAGGGATACAAATCACGCCACACGAAATTAATGAAAACATGCTTAAAATCCCCAGAAACCCCATTATTCATTTAATAATAGTGTAGCAGTCAGTTGCTTGGTCAGTTATTTTAACTTAGGTTGTTCAAAACATATTCTTTCCATAACAGCAAACCTCTCATTTATGCCATTTGAAAGAAGAAACCTCTCCTTCCTGTTTTGTCAGTAGATGTTAATGTTTAAAGAACCAGCCAAAGTGACTGTCAAACAAACTGAGCAGTGATTTCAAAAAATGCAAGCCAAACAGACCAGAATAAAACCAAGACTGCTTTACATAAATACATTCAGACCACAGATAAACAGAATATTCAGCAATTAATATATATAATGAAGAAAACAAGTGCCAGCAGCAAGCCAGACTGCACTCAGTAGCATCAGATGAGTAACAGTGACAGTGTCCATACATCACTTGTCTGCTTTGATCTACTCGCTCCTTTTTCCTCCTCCTGTTTCTCCCCTCGCCATCCTGTGCTGATATGGGTAAATTCTTCAGGACAGGAATAGTGCCTTTTTTCTTAAGTGCCCATGGAGAGCCCAACATAAGCACTGCAGATTGATAGCCGCAGCTTCCATGATATTGTGAATAGCAAATAATAATTGTGTGGCTGTTGGTTCTGATCAAAACATACATTTCAGTTTGAGTTATTCTTATCAGATGTTTCTGCATATGCTGATGGAGGCTCAAGATCAATGTATCTTCTGTATAAATCTGCTTGTTTCTTTTAAAAAAGGAATTCAGAATTAATTAATTTTTCTGAGAGTGAAAAGACTTTTTTTCCCCTCAGCATAATAATTTTCTAGATGGTTATTCTTATCTCTGATAAATGTATCAGCTAACAGTAGAGTATCTGCCATTATTAGCATCCAGTAACCAGATACTTCCTGAGTTTCTATGTAACTGTGAACAAAAATGCTCAATTTTAAATTCTGCTATACTATTTAATGATATTACTTGATCAGAAACTCTTTTCACATAACGGTTGTCTCCTCCTTCAAGAGGAAAACTTCAGGCATTTTGGATGAAAGGATGGATCTGTCACTGTAAAGATGCTGGTGGTCCTTTTTTGTACTGGTGAACACTTTGAAAGGCAGGACTCTGGCTCTGTCCATTTCAGGAGTTTTTAAGCAAGTGTGTCACCTCAGAAATAGGATACCAAGGCCAATATTGGTTATATCATTATGAGAGATCTTTTACTGTTTACAAATGTACAAACAATTTTCACAGGAGGGATAAATCCAGCCCACCTTATCCTTTCTTATCAGAGTAAGCTATTAAGCAGCTTTGTAAAATAATCTATTCTCACTTAATTTGACATTTTATACTGTGAGCTATTTATTTCTTGGGGTTTTTTTTGAGGGTTGCTTTTATTACTTGCCCTCCCTGCCCCCCATCAGCCCTCAGGCAAGACTGGATGGGAGCCACTGCATTATTCATAGGTGATGCTGACATGACTCTGTCCCTTATCAGGCACTACAGGTCAACAGGTATAGTGATGGCACTTGGCTGTCTCAGATGTTTGCATACACTCATCTTGCTTGTTAGAATCTGGAGTACAGAACCAGAAACTGAAATACATAAAAATATTGGAAGAGTTCCTATTTGCAAATAAACCCCCCAGACTTTATGCTCTAAGAGCAAGTAGACATGTCTCACAGAAACAAAGAGGGAACTCCACTTTCCTGTTCTGAGTGGCCCATGGGCCACCTCCGCTCCTCTCAAGGGACAGCTGATTCTTCATGTCAGGCTACAGTCCTGCTTTTCTCATTGAAGTTTAATTAATGACGATTATATAATCCTCCCAAATGCAAAATCAAATCTCCTGTATTTGATTTAGCACAGCCAGTGACTCATGCAGTCACTCCACATAGCTCACTTTGCTGTTTCTCCGGTCGGCTGCTCTTGCTTGGGCACACTAATTCAAGTGGGCTTTGCTCATGTGCAGGCGGCTCGTGTCACATCCCTGGTGTAGATACAGCAGCAGAAATGTCCTTGTAGCAGGGGTTAGGAGCACAGCTTCCCGCACAACATCCCTGGGACCAACCCAAGAGTGGACCCACTTGCTAACCCTGGCACTGGGCCGTACAGCCCCTATTGCCTCTAGCTATAGCTGAGCACAGGAGCTCTAGGGACAGTGATCTTCCGAAAGACTGAACACATGCCATCACCTACGTGAACTTTCCCAGGCAATTTCTGGGTCTGCACATGCACCTTCTGGGATCTGGAAGATGCCAGTGACTGCTCCTCTCAGGGAGTAGCATGGGTATGATGTAGGTTATGCATGACCTGGCTCCCTGACAGCAATCCTGGTTACAAGTCACCTTGGTAGGTATCATGTATTTGTTCTACTTTAGCAGACAAAAAAATCTCTTTGGCTTATCAGTACAATGGCCTTTAAAGCCCCAGGGCTCCAACTAAAGTTAGGGAGAGCAGCTAAGCCCCTAACTGGCTTTCTAAGCCTCAGTCCTTCAAATTAATCCATTCAAACCCATCCCTATATGATGTTCTCGGCCATAAGGTACAATGCAATCAAAGGAGAAAATACGAAGGAGAACAGGAGGGGGCAAAGTGACTGGGACTGCAGCATTCATGACCCCCTTCCCCAGGCACCACCATTATGTGAGCAATGAACAATAGTAAAATGAGCCTAAAAAGATGATAATTCAAGGGAAATTATGTAAAAGATTATGTGGAAGTAGAATAAAGCTAATGACATTTCTGTTAAAGAGGGCAAAATCGGACCTACCAGTTCTTCAAAACATTAGTGAAGGTTAAGTGAAGTGTTAGGACTGTCACTGCCATGACCCCAAATTAATGACAACAGAATAGTTAAGTATCCTGATGGGATACAGCCTGACCAGGGGTAAGAGTTTCCCTGGCCACAGAGGCTTTGGTGTCCCTGCATCAGGAATGTACAGGCAGGGCAGCCCCAGAGTACACTCAGCAAACCACTGGAAACAAAAGTAGGATTGGGTGGCTAAAAAGCAGAGATTTGTATTTAGAGAAGAACATCCTGTATCAGTCTCCCATGTGTAAAACATGATCACACTTCCACTGCTGTGAAAAGCTACAGGGAAAAAACATTCTTGAATACATTCATAAGCAATGTCTCCTGCTAATTAAGCTTAATTTGCAATTTCTGTCTTTCTCCCCCAGCTAACTCTTTTTCATCTCCAGCTTAGCCTCCTTCCTTCACAAACACCTCCAAAAAGCAGGATTTGGGGCCAGCTAATCCTACGCACATAGGAAGAGTGCTGCCCTGCAAGTGATATGTGTCTCCCCCATCACCCTTCCCACCACTGTCTTTCTCACCCCCCTGGCCTCACACCTAGAGGAGGGATGGCTGGAGAATGGGTATTTATTTCATGGAAGGAAGAAGAAAGAAATTACTGGCAGGTCTGGGAGGTGCGTTGGCTGGGGGACAGTGCCTGACGACAGGGTGTCTTGGAATGTGAGGAGCCAGCAGAGGTGGGAACCCAGCCCATCGCTGTGCCCATGAGGTGCTCAAAGATGTCATGCCACAAGTCCCCTTACCAAAGCACAGTTCCTTGCCCCCAGGCCTGGGGCTGTAAAGCTGCCCAAGGGGCAGCTGTATTCATAGGGTGCTCACTTGAGCTGGTGTCCCCATGCCTTGCTCAGGGTGCAGCTGGCTGATGCAAGAAGCCCAGTGGAGCTAACAACAGCACCCTCCTGTGGCTGCTCGCTCTGTCCTTGGCCCAAGGTTATCAGCTCCTAAGCAAACAGGGGTGACTGCTGCGACATCACGACTCTGGTGCACTTGCTTCCGCCTTTTGTGGCTGGATTAGAAGTCAGGGTGCTGGGGATTGGAAACAGAGGGGGCTATGGGGTCGTCCTCCAGCCAAGGGGGAGCAGTGCTGGGGATGCCCTGATGAACAAGTATTTCCATCAGGCTCTGCACTGAACTCAAGAATCTAAAGTCAGGATAGGCAAGCTCCTGGGTTCTGCAATGGGAAAATGGGAATGGGGCCAGGAGGCACCATCTCACACAGCAGGGGAAAGGGCTATCCCCTCCCTATTGTACAGAGGGCCTGAATGCAGCAGAGATGGGAAGAAAGAGACAAAATAAGATGGAAGATTTAGAAAAAGGTGTCACAGAGGAAAAAAAAATGAAGCAGAAAGCAAGTCTTACTTGAAAACTATAAGCTGGGGTCTTTGGAAAATGATTTGGTGTCTTCTGAAATCAATATGTTCCCATTTAATTTATATGCATCAAGCTAGGGAAGATACCTTTAATGCAAGTTTTATCTTCCTTCTGAGAAACAGCCACTCATACAAATGCTCGATATGAAATCCTAACAGGTAAAAAGGCAATATTAAGGTCATACCAAAATAAAAGGCTGAAAAACCCTTGAAGAAAATGGATCAGAAATTCCCCTGGTAGAAATGTATCCTTATGAGTCAGCACCTGAAAGCCAGTTTCTGCTCTAGAAAACAGAACAGCTTGGTGTGTGCGTCTGTCAGGCAGCCGCATTTCACTTCATTCAAACTAGAAAGCATACAGGCAGTTACATTTCTTATTACAAATAAAGCTTCAAATCAGATGGCACCAAACAAGAAATACATATCTCCATCCTGCACGTAGGTTTCTATTCTAGTCATGTGGAGCAAGAGCAGAAAGTTAAATGGGGACAGGGACTTATTTTCTCGCAGTGTGGCGTGTGGTTTTTGGAAAGCACGGTGGGGATTTTTTTTGCTGAGGATGACCTATTTGGAACAATACCAGCAACTTTGGAAATGCCACTCTGGAGTTCAATCAGGCAAGTAACTAAAGCAAAGTTGGGCAGGCAGGGGAAGGGAAAGTAATAAAAGGGTATTTTATTTCTGACACTAATGGCCATGCAGCAATCTGTTTGTTAGGGAATGGGCGAGGTGGAAATATGCCCTGCATCCCTTAGACAGGCTGTGGTGCACTAGCGACTATGCTGACTGCATGTCTTTCCCTTTTTTGAGGGTATTGGGTTCTGCAGTGCTGGAATGTAAAATGGCATCTGGAGAAGGAGGTAGGTGGAAGGGTCCTCAGACACTCCTATGCCAGTGGCAGGGGACCCCTCACCACAGTGTGGAGCTGTGCTTGTAGGCACTCCATTACAAGTAGATTGCAGAGCAGGGTGAGAGGGCAGATTTGGCAGATTGTCAGTTCTGGCACAGCACTTGTGTTTAATGTAAGCCAGCAGCTAAGGTAGCAAGCTTATTATTTAGTTAATAGGTAGTCTTAGCACACGGTATTAGTGAGCGCAAACACTCCTCTGAACCTGCCATTATTGCAAACTTATGCAAAGGATCACTGCTAACAAGTGAAGGGCAGTAACAAAAGCAACTAACGCAGTTTCACGCTTCATAGGTATTTGTCCAGATATTGCAAACGAGCAGTGAGATCCATGGGAAGCAAAATTTACCCCATAACATTAAAAATAGTCCTTTTGGTTAAAAGCCTGTCTTGTTCAATGGAGCAATACTGATATTTTATTTTACACAGCTAAAGTAACATTTATACAACAATTAAAGCTTACCATTGCTGTAAGACCGAAAATTTCCTACAATTTTATGTATTCATATGTTGGAAATTCCTTTGGGGTTCAAACTTCCTCTCAGAAGATGACAATAAAAACTCTAGTTCATTGTCAGCTGGATTGTTAAAAGAAGAAGAAGAAGAAATAAATATGCTATTTAAGCTAAACACAACCAATGGTGTCTTCCAACCCCAATCTTGCAACTGGCAGCACAAGAGCAGCTTCTTACCACTCAGAGTCCTCTACACCATTGTACTACATGCTATACATGGCAGGATCAGTGTCTACACGGAATCACTTTGCAGGGGTGCAGGTTCTTCAGGGCTCTGCACAGGTCTGCCCACAGCTCAGGGGCAGCCTTTGTGGGTAGCCTGCCCTTGTCTCACACCACTTCCACCACTGCCATAGCACTGGTGTAGCAAAGGAGAGAACCGGTTCCTTCATTTATAGCATTTTTTTTCTATGTAGGCTTCTCATGACTCACAGCTGCTCTACATCTTCTGTTGGAAAACTATGCCTAATTACCTCAAAATATCTATTAAATTAACTTTGGCATATTAGTGATCAGCTGCAGGTTTTGTATATACGGTAGATGAAGCAGCTGTACATCTTACATTACCGTGTGTTTTTCAGGTTTCCTATATCTTACCTCCTAAAGTGAATAGGGATGAGGCAAATAAAAGCATTTTTAAGAAAACCAAATTTCGTTTGAAAATAATTACAATGATTTTACAGATACTTTTCAACTTGAATGCAAACCAAAGCTATGCCACATTAGCATACCTCTGAACAGCATCTTACTCGAACAGACTGAAATATCAATTAAGATGTGATTTGTCTCACACGAACTCTCAGTTTCCATCAACTAACCTATTTTCCTCAGTTGTCTCAAAAGGTACGATATTCAATAATTAACATAACTGCAAGTAGTCTTAGCCTAGTAAAATAAAGGCGATGAGTTTCATTTCAAAATAGAACCAAAGGGTCATTCCCGGGTGGCAAGATCTTTTTAAAAGGCTATGAACCTAAGTTTTATATTGCACATCACATAAGAAACTCTTTCTGAGAGAAAAATTTTATCCTGCCCTGCTTTTTCATTTACTGGGAAAGATAAACTAAAACTTACTTTTTAGGTAGTCCGATGAGGCAGAATCCGTCATAAGCATACAGAAGATAACATCTTATAAATTTCTGAATGTTCTTGTTCTGGGAGGAATTTAGCAAGTTCTGATCCAAGACATCACACTGCAAAGAAAAAGGACCTTTGAGAGAAACAGAAATATCACAACGAGCAACACTTGCAGAGATGCACAGCAATGTGGATATGAAGCCTCTGGCAATCAGCTGGAGCTTTCCCACTGATTTACAGGGACTCCTGACAAAGTCTAAAACGGAGGAAACTGCTGGGCAAACAGAGCAGCCACTTCTCTGTGGGGCCAGTTCTCAGCTTAATTCTCAGCACTCAGTGATGCTCCTCTAATGTTTGTCAGAGACCATCAGATGCAACCAAGTATATCCATACAATTAAATGATGAAACCTGGGAGTGAGCTGGAGAGTGGGTGCCTGGCTCCCCATACTGCTCACTAGCTCCATGCACAGGCCTGTCATGGATCCCTGGAGCTTGTGCTCTCCATGGCAAACCCTGACTAGCAGGAGCAGTGGGGGTCACTCTGGGCCACCAGACCTAAGAGCTGGATCAGTTCTGGATCCAGTCCTCCCCTTAGGGAGCCCTCTCAGCTTCTTGGAAGTGGCCTTGAAGCAGCAGCCATTGGTCCCTGCTCCCAGCACCCTGGTAGGTGGGAGCAGGGAGAAGGGAGACTCCCCACTCTGAACACTGCTTTGCAGCAGCAGTAATTTGTCCCTAGGGAGGGTGACTTCATGGTGCCATTGGCACAAGCCCTCTGGCCAGCCATCAGCTGAATTGCCTGGGTGTCTCTGGCCCCATGGTTAGCTGGCATGAACCTGAACCCGTCTGAAATCTATGTACTGAGATCTGGGAATGGAAAGAGGAGATGGGCTTATGCAAAAGGCCATGACTGGCCCAGGGTGGAGAAGACAAAGAGTCTGTCACAGGGTTGCCAAGAAGAAGGTCTCACTGTGTTCAGCATGGTAACTAACCTAACGCTAGAAGAGCATGTCTGGAAGGAAGTTGTGAGATAAAGTGACCCTCTGACAGCATTGACTTACATCCATCCCACTTATGACTACTTCAGGCAGAGCTGGCACACTGACACAGCTTCATGTGTCCATCAGAGCAGCTCCTATCAGACTGTACAGTCGTGCTGAAAATGTGTTAGCCCTGTATGAGACTGCAAGTTACTAATCACAATAATTTACCTATGCATTTATGTAAGATTGCACTTTGGTTTCCTCTCCTTTCCACCATGCCTGCTGTTCTGAATGGAATTCTTGTTTAGAGTAATGAAATGTACTTTGAAAATCAGAGTGCTATGCTTATACACTTATCTTGATGCGATAATATATAACTTTAGAGTATTCAGTTTAAAGTGTTTATTACATGTGCTTGTTACAACTTGAATATTCTTTTTGTTAAGAATATTTGAAAATTATTGTGACTTTAGTGTATACCTCATTAATATGCATCCTACTGATACAGTATGTGATTAAGCTTATATACTTATGTATAAATATGTATAAATATACACACATACAATCACAGAATGGTTTGGGTTGAAAGGAACCTTAAAGGACCATCCAGTTCCAATCCCTGCCATGGGCAGGGACACCTTCCACTAGACCAGGTTGCTCCAACCTCTCTCCAGGCTGGCCTTGAGCACTGCCAGGATGAGACAGCCACAGCTTCTTTGTGCACCCTGTGCCAGTGCTCAGCACCCTCACAGTGAAGATTTTTTTCCTAATATCTGATCAAAATCTACCCTATACCAGCTTGAAGCCATTCCCCCTTGTCCTATCCCTACATGCCCTTCTAAAAAGTCCCTCTCCAGACTGCTTGTAGGTCCCCTTTAGGCCTACCTTCAGTACACCCACAGAAGTCCTTCTTCTCTTTAGAAAAGCAGATCTCATAATGATATTTATGTAATCTATATTTATTTTCTAGACATACACATTTATTTTACATATATATGCATATTTATATGTATTTATACAAAATTAAGTACATTGTTAATGCGATTTGGTGCATATGAAGAAAAAGCATCTCATGGGAAACTACAGTGGTGAGTCCTGTTCAAGGCTTTTGGTACAGTCTCAGAACAGGAATTTTTCTCTCTCATTCCCTTTCAACCTGTAAATGGTAGATAATGATACTTATCCACCAGTTTCCCACAAGTCTCATTGAGGTTAATTAATCTCCCATTCACTCAGCAGTAACTCTAGGAGTACTAGATGTGAGCTGCCACCTCTCCTCGGACTCACTGTTGCTTCTTTCTTTACCCAAGGATGTGCCACCTTTTGTCTCCATACTGTGACCAAGCTCCCATTCAAAACCTATTACTGGTTCTGCAGTGTCTTTTCTGTTGATGATAGTAGCTGCAGAGGCCTGTGACTACACCTACAGTTGGAGTTACAGGAGACTTCTGTTCTGCATACCCCTTAAAGCACCTCCTGCCCTGAGCTATTCATTGATTTGTGAGCCCTGGCATTTATATTTTTGCTGCCATTGTATACCCATATTCAGAATGTAGTATTTGGTTTGCATCTTTGCTGTTAGAAGTACCATCTTTTCTACTTCTCACTGCGTTTCACAGCTCTTGCCTCTTGGGCAGGTTAGGCATACCTGTAAAGCAGCACACGGAACAGAATGTCTGGATGCTGTACGTATCAAGACTCCAATAATATTCTTGAATCAGTATGTCAATCAAGAGTATATCAACAGGTCAAACAGAGAGAAGGAAAAAAAACATTCCAGTCTCGCTGGAGCTGTGGGAAATGCCAGGGAAGCTATTCAGAGTTAATTCTGCACCAGACCCAAAGAGCAGACATCTGGTGCCACAGCAAAAAGGTGACTGGAGAGATGGACAAAATGTGATCATCACAGACAAAAATGCATCAGTTGGAGAGGAACAGTTTGCAGCTTTGTCTAATTATTCTAATTATTCTGCAGTGGCAGTCCTGCCCTGCTGGCAGGCACAGCCACAAAGCATTGCTGAATGAGACAGGCAAAGGGGACAAATTACAGCGGCTGCGGGTAGAGTGGTTAGATGGACTATGTTAGGTGCAATATTTATGCTGCCAAGCTAAGCTTGGAATATACTCTGCACCCTCAAATCAATGGATCCTGCTAACATGAACTTCTGAGTATTTGCCCCTGATAGCTATGGCAGGAAAGAAACAACATGTTTGCATATGTAGATACTGGTCCTTTCTAAGTACAGTACACCAAGTTCTGCAATCATTTGATGCAGAGATAAAATATGTGTGCAGTTTCAGTAAAACAACTGTACTCCAAAATGGAGCTCCTTCCTCACCATTTCATTGCTTTTGGGAGGTGATAAGGAGGAAATATGATGAGTTATTCCCACTTTGAGGGAAAAAAAGCAGGGAAACTCAGCAAAGCATAGTCACTACGGGAATGGAAAGGTGGAGGGTTGCAAATGATATGGGCTTTTTTCCATCAACGCAAAACAGAAAGATAGCTGTGGTATTGTGCACTGGGATTTGGCCCCTCTATCAACCTGTATAACCTGCAGTGATGCCCATTGCTACCCTGTAACAGCGACACAGCATATCTAACTTTTGTACACTATAAGGTGCTGTGGCCTGGATTTTTCCACCCTGATGTTTAGCTATAGTGCCCAACACAGCAGAGCAGCTGCCTAAGCTTCACTGAGGAACCCCTGGGGAGAAAAACCCACCAAGGAGAAGCTCAGCTCTGCCTCTGCACAGCCACCTGCCCACCAACCCTTGTGGGTCCTCATATGGGCGGGAGCTGAGTGTGGACACCTTGGCTATGGGACTGAAGCTGGGTGAGATGGACATCACCCTCCTAGTCTGTGAGCTTGTGCAGCATCTTCTGCCTGAGTCCATGGGCAAGCAATGTCTGTGAGAAAACTACGTCTCCTCCTGTAACATGGAAACAAGTCACTCTGCTGCCTGTGTTTAACTGTTGCACTCAGCAAAGCAGGCAAGAAGGGACAGGGAGGACCCTCTGACTGGTAAATGCTGTGAGTTGTGACTACATTTCCAGAAGCTCACTTCACTTCAACTGTAGTCAGTCTTACTGTGTGAGCTAAACCTCTCTTTACATCAACCGACCCTAAGAGTAGCCTCCAGATCTTGTAAAAACAAACTATTTAGAATTACAACAGAAGAAGTCTGTGTTTGAAAACACTCCATGGAACTTAGAGAAACTGTATTAAAGAGAATTGGACATATTTGTTCTCAGCACCAGAGTCTTTTATGACTTTAATGAAAGAAAATGCATCAGATTTCTTGATAGGGGCCCTCAGAGAGTCCTACTCCACATTCTGCCCAGTTTTGCTTTCCTTTCAGTACTCAAAGCAGAAGATTTGCAGAGCACTTTTTCCCCTTGCAGCTTCAGAGGAGAAAGAATTGGTATTTTGTCCCTCAAAACATGTCTGCACTTAGCTTACAAATAGATCCTGGAGGTAAACAAAAAGAGCCACACAGATTCTCCAGATAGCACTCTGATTAGTTTTAAAACTTAAAAAACGACATATGGAAAGGGCAGCATGGGACTACAATGCCCAGTGTGCATCTAACTACCCATGGCCATAACGATATGCCAACCCTGGGCAGGCAGAAGCCTTTATGACTTTCTCAGTTGCGGTTTCAGGGATGCACCCAGTCATTCTGCAGGCATGTGCTGGTGGAGCAGTTTTTAACCATCATCATTCCATCAGCTCTGATAAGGTCTGTGGGAACTTCTGCTCCACCACCAGCCCCAGCAGGTTGGTCCCTGGCTTGGGTTGCTATGTGCTGCAACTAAAAAATAATGCCCATCTCTGTCCTTATTTTGAGCTGGATACCATGCAAGATTATCGCACAAGGCATGACTTCAGGAGGGAAAACCAATTTAGTCTGTGATGGTCCAGTTCAGGGAACCTGAACCCATCCACATTCACCCTGGGCTTAAGGTTTTAGGCAGATGGTCTGAAATGTCAGTTCCTGAAAAGTAATACTTCCCCACAGCAGATTGACCATCTCCAGTAAGAATCAATATTTGGAAGGGATAGCAATGAAAACCCCAAACCATGAAAGACAAACAGATTCCACAGAAATCGGTAAGTGTATGAAGACCCTGAATGCTGGACAGGGTTCTCTCAGCCTTTGAAGTGGAGGCACATGTCAGAAAATAGTCAGCTACCGGTTTTCTCAACCATTGTGGATTAGAAAACTGAAATAGATTTGGTTCAATCTGTTGTTGCATAGCAATATTCTTGCATTTACCAGGAGCTGCCTCCTTTCATCAAGTTCCTTTCGTCTCAGAAGAAAATAATTTTTGTTCATATTACAGCAAGGTTGCATGTGTGAAATACATTTGTCTGGGTGGAAAACATAACATGTATTTGGTGAAAAAGTAAATGAGAGAAAAAGAATTGCAATTTTCCTAAGAACATGGCAGGGGGGTGGTACAATAATGATTTGGCAGCTATTTTTTTCTCTTGGGCATGTATTTATTTGAGACCAAGCTGCTAAAAATGAGTGTGAGGATTAATCCTTAATTATTATGCCATTTCTCCTAGAGCAGCCTTAGCAACAGGAACACGGTTTGGAGCAGTTCGTCTCCCTTGCTCCTCCAGCCCAAGCTAGCACGCACAGGAGTGTCTCCCACAGCGAAACCCAGCAGCCGGCAGATAAAACAAGCTGTATGTGCTGGACCCAAGCACCAGCTCCTCCCTGGAGCAAGGTGTGTTCCCCTTGGGAAAGCACAGCAGAGCTGCAGGAAGAGCTTTGCAGCAGCCCCTGGCTAGGTCTGAATTCAATGGGGTTTTTATCCTTTACCTCCCTGGGAGCAGAATAAGGCCCTTAACAAGCTCCTTGCCAGGCTGCCAGCAGCACTGGTGCTATTCTCTGCTAGCTTAGAGATGGAAGAGATCAGCCAGGTCACCCTGTCTCTTCCTTGTCCAGAGTACTCCCGCAGAGCTTTTTCCATTCAAGCCAAAGTGCCTCATAGCAACAAAAACCTGAAGGGTATGAATCAGACGGAGAAAGAACAGAGCTGATCAACAGCAGCAGCCACCATAATGCAGGGATAAAGCCCCTAGCTGCGTTTTCAGGAAAACAACACCCCACCACCACCCTTTTACATCTCTTTCTAAAAACACAGGGCCCAGTCCTACGGTGTGTAGTAGAAAAGCCAATGACAGCATTACTCACCGGTAAATGCCCTAGAAGAGGTGTGATGCTGTCAGACACATAGATGATGCTTCCACCAGTGGTTACTGCTATAATGAAGCCATCTAATGCCTAAGGAAAACAGACAAGTGGAGAATGCTTTAACAGGAATGAGCAGTGTAAACAGGGCATCTCATTGTATGTTGATCAAACCAGTTTGACTTCAGCACCGTATTGTTATCGAGTGTAGGAACGTTATCTCAAGTTGCAGAACAGTAATTCTCTGATTTTACAGTCTGATTTAACTTTTACAGCACTCTTTGTAGTCTCGTAAAACCTACTATTGAAGCAACAAAGGGCTCACAGGAACATTTCATGTCTCAGTTTTTAAATTAATCACACATTTTAATAATGCAAAATGACTAAGACTGGATCCCTTGGAAGTTATTAAAATGAACATTTGAGCTCTGTGTAAATATCAAAGGATGATGAAAGGATGCGGCCCTATCTCAAAATGGTACTTCTCTGCAAACCCCATAAATCTCAGTTTGTATTAATGTAACATTGTATATTGCTGGGCTTTCATGTAAGTAAAAGCAATGCAAATGATCAAATAATCCTTAGCCTGAGTTTTAATTGAGTGATTTATTTTAAAGGTCATGGTATTAGATTACTCATTCCACCCTTCTGCAGTTTCTTCTTCAGTCCCACCTTGCAGTAAGCTCCTTCACTCCTAGCACTGATGGGGAATATCAGCCTCATTCCCATCCTCTGTACAGGAGCAATTTAACCTTCAAAATTAGTTTCTTCTTTACTCTGAGTTGCAAAGTTTTGACCTAAATGTTGCTCAGAGTTAAATCTAGGTAGATTCCCAGGTCTACAGCAATCTACCCTGAGCAGACCTCCCCCCAAAATTAAGATTCAGTAGCAGGTGCTCAGGGAATATATTAAAACCTTCCTGTTGTAATGAAGTAGTCATTAGCGAAGCTCCCAAAGCCTTCAAGTGGATCAGGTCTGGGTCCTTCCTGTGAGTTCACTGGTTATCTGGAGTCAGTGTTGCCTGCGGGATTTGAGCAGTATGGGCATGGCAAGCACAACTGAATCAGAGCAGAGTTTGACTGTACTCCAGAGGTGATACCTGTTCAGGAGACAGGGGTACTGCAAAGAGCCTGATCAGGGTGCCATGGTGTTACAAAACCTTACTGCAAACCCAGGCACGCCTCCAAGCCAGACTAGCAGTTGATCCTGTGAGCCGCAGCACATCCTTCCCTCCTGCTGACTTCAATAAGGAAAAGAATTCTGAGAGCACTGAAAAATGCTAATTGTTTTTCAAAAAGGGGAAAAAAAAGGAAAACACAAAGCCTTGAATAAAGACACAAACATATGTTCCTCTTTCCAGAGAATGCTGAGCACCCACAACTATTTAAGTCAATGGGAATCTGCTGGTGCTACAATCCTTTGAAAAGCAGGTCAATAACTTATACCCCAGTAGAAGAGTGTGTTTAGCATCTCTGAAAACCCTCCAGCTCCTACAGTTAGTGTGATTTTGTTAATCGAAGTGCAGAGAATATGTTTTTCTTTCGTGTAGTACATTCAAGCTGTTTTCTAAAAAAGCAGGATAGCTGTTAACCCATGGAAGAGAACAGAGGTTTTACAAGGCAGCTGGATTGTGCATGTTACTATGGTGAACGTTGTTGGATTTTTTTATTTTTTCAAATCAAGTCTTTATTTCATATCCAATGCAAATTGTACCAAGTGACTCACATCACAATTCTGTGGTAAAATCGAGTTAATGCATGCATACAAATTCTATTTTTATTTACTCGCAACTGGTCCTTCTAACATTAAGAGGGCATATCCCCCTTCGAAGATTTAACTACTGCAACAGTCCTGCTTGAACAAACAGAGCCTAATACCTACTTTTATGTAATTTGATGACAGCCTTTTCAATGGGATAAGAAAAGGCCATTTTCAAGAAAGCTGATGTAGCACCGCAGTCAATTATGCTCTGATTCTTTTGAATTAGCGCTTGAAAAAACCCTTCCCATCTTTTAATAACAGGATGGGAAAAACTTCAAGCGGTCTTGTCCAAATGTTAATAAAATAAGATTAATAGAAAGGCAAAAAAGCAGAGAATGATGAACAGCTAGCTCAACAGGACATCCCAATACCCAATGTTATCTTGAAGGGCATGGAAAATCACAGGACCATGAAGGTGATTTATAGGCTGGGAAACTAAAAGCAATTGTTTTAATCTAAAATTGTGTGGCATACAAGTAGAATCAACAAAGGCCCAGCCAGTCAAGACAACTGCCAATTTACTGCTATCTGAAGGAAGTATTTCAGTGCAGGCTGAAGGAGTTATGTATGTGAAGCTCCTGCACACTGAGATGGGATGGGGGATTTTCAGTGCGATGAAAGCAAGGCATCTCGTAACATTGGAACAGGGGAGTCTCATCACAGCAAACTACAGTGGCCAAGGGACTGCCAGCCCCTGGGGCCAGCATTATGCCCTGGCTTTGTGCCACCCCCTGGTTGGTGAAGTTGCTCCCCTGCACTCCTCCTTGTCTGCTGCCAGAGCCTGATCACATCCCACATTCACATTGTTTGTGGGAGGAAGAGAAGCTTGTTCTCAAAGGACACTGTGGGACCATGCAACCTCCATGTGCTCAGTACAGGAGAAGATCCTTGCTAAAGAAGGTTCTAGCTGTTATTGAGAAAGAAAAATGAATTTTAGCAGCTCATTTGCATTTCATCTTGAACCTACATAAATGCCATTGAGTCACCTCTCTTCAAATCCCAGCTAGCATTAAAAGCACCTATGGTATAATTTAAAAGTAATTTAAAAACTATCATTGCAAAATAACCCTGTTCCCTGTTAGAATGAAAAGTGTTTGATAAGGGCCTTGAAAAGCATTAGAGTGGAAGTATTAACTGTATCAAACCAAGAGTAGCTGTCAGGTTTTATCTGCTTGTACAGCACCTAGCAGTAGAGGGATGCGACACTGCTGCTTTTTAGGTGCTAGTCTTGCATAAATATTAGGTAATAATAACGCCTTCCAAGAACAGGAGAAAAAGCTGCTGTGTGCCCTTTTCCTCACCTCTGATTGTAAAACTAAAATGTAACCTCTGATTTGAATCCCTCTGCTGAAATGCATTTCTTGGCAGTCCCTGGGCAACACTGAGGGCTGAAGCAGCATGGTGCGATGGCACCGTCAAGAGTGAAAAGATGTAGGGACTCTAATCCCTTGCCCCAGAGACAGCTCTGCTTGACAGTCAAATACAGCAATACCTGAAACCTCCTCTTTCAGAAGGGCAGATGACATTTTATTCTAGATGCACGGGCATTTTGATGAGTGCTAGACAAAATTAGAAACAGTATATATGCATGTTCACCTCCAACATCAGCTGGGTGAATTCTTCGTTGCTGAGAAATGAAGGCTTCCAGTCCTGCTGAATTTCAGAAATCTCCGTCTGTGCTGAGACTTCTAGACAAATAAAACATTTGAATTTTTAAATTCAAAGAAACTTGTATCGTGTAAGACTATATATGAGTTGCTATGAAAAGATAGAAATCATCTTCATGTTCAACAAATTGCAGTTTTCAAGCATGGGCTTACATACAGAGACAGTAATGGCTATCTAAAGTGGGCCCAATCTTGAAATGTTTTCCTCATGTTTTCCTCAGCTCAGCTTGAACTGACTTCAGTGGGAGTCTGTATTCTCATAGCCGTTGGCCTCAAGCAGCCTTACTTGGGTATTGATCTAAAGATAAAACCACTTTGCATGAAAATAAAATCAAGGCAAAGATTAGCACGTGTCAAATTGATACTTACAATTTACAGCTTCAAAATTAGGGTGCCAGACAGCTCCTGTTCAGCCTACAGCTTCTCTGCCAAATAGGGAGCAGCAAGAAAACTCCTTTGGAACAGCCCCAGGGAGCTGTGACCCTGAACAGCAGAGCTATTGCTTTGCTCTCCAAAATGTGTGTGAAATATAAGTGTTTGCAGCAGCCTTACACCGATGCTATTGCCCCCACTCTCTCCCATGCCTACTGCCAGCCCCACAATGTATAGCAGTGTCGTAGAGGGAATGGAGAACCAGCATCTCATCCCAAACTCTATCTGGAGTAGAGGGCCTCCTGTGCTGTCAAACACCATGGGGTTTTGCCCTGCTGCTGGCCAGTCTTAGCCCCACAGCAGCCTGAAGATGTTTGTTCCCTGAGGGCTTTCCATGGAGGGTAGAGGCACACTGGGGTAACAAGTCACAGCTCCACACTCAAACTGGGAACCATACTGGGGCAACTGGGTGCACATTGGTGAGCCATTTCCTTCGAAAACAACCACTCACATTACCTATACCCAAATCAGACAGGGTTATGGGGGACAGATCTTAAAATTTAGAGACCTGAGCTGGTTTTTGTTCACTTCTCCCTCTGCTTGTCCAAGGGTGCTCCCTTATTCAGCTCTAGTAGCGAGAGGATGCTGAGCACTACCTGTCTTCTTTTGGTGCTGCCTGCTAATTAATCCTATTGATTAACACTTTCAGAACAGGTAACACCCAACACTCTCCATTTGGAGCACACAGGCAAACTGACCAGATAAATCCAAATGGCTAAATGATATTAAAGACAGCAAGTTTATACCAGTGCCTGTGCATATCGTTGCCTAGAAAGAAATCAAAGCCTTCCTTCAGTCTTTATTAGTGGAAATGCAGCTGCCTGCTTCTACTAGCTTGTTCAACTCGCTTTCTGCACTGCTGGGGGCTGTCATGGATATCACGGCAGCTCTCCACAGCCCCCATGATTCTACATGGAGGTTCAAAACAAGACTGAGGGAAAAGAGACATCAGCCTGACAGATTTTTATTATATAGTTTCAGAATACAGGGTACTTTCAGCAGATCCATAGCTTGGAAAAGTTGATATGCATGAAACAGCAACTGCTAAAAGAATTACTTGAGATTTGGGAGATTCTGTGGATTATGAATAAGGAGGCCGTTTACGAACTAAAAAAAAAATCAACTGAAAACTGACCTCCTCCTCTGTTATGACTAAAATAGTGGTTTAACCTACAAAATGAAAGGGAAATATGATTGAATGAACCAGATCCAAAGTACGCTGAAGATAACATTTTAAAACGCTGATGCTTTGTATTGCATTGTGTAACTACTAATCTGGTTTAAAAATAGATAACATTTGCTTTTTTTAGCAAGTGCACAAAACCCAGTCACATTTTGACCCAATTACTGTGCAAGGATTTGTGACTGCTAGCTTTCTTTTACCTAGTTGTTCTTCCAGAAATGCAGTGCCTTTTGCAGTAAATCATTTGAGCTATCAGCTACACTTATCTACATTTATTCAGATCTTGTGTGATTGTTCTTTGCTTGGCTTTATGACTGAGTATGTTCACATTCTCCTTTACTCTGCCTTGGGCAGCTAAAAAAAACCCCACATGTTATTACTGTCATTTTTTTAATGGGTATATACAATTATTAAACTTTGAGATGTCCTAGTCATGCCCTCCTGTATGAAATCATCTTGTCTGTGGCAAAAATTCATTTAAGGCAAACCTGTGCTCTAAGAACAGAACCACTATAATTATTTCCTCAGTAAGTTTGACACTGGTGACTCCATTATGTTGGGAGTCATTATATAAGAATTTTTATGGTCTCTTCCATTTCACCCAGAGCTCTCCAGTGAGCTCTGTGTGGTGCTGGATAAGCAAAGGTGAGCTAGGAGATGCAGTATATTGGCTCGTGAGACCCCTTTCTGCTTTGTGGGACCAGGGACGTTCCCCTTGGTCACTCACCAAAGCCTTTTCCTCACAGAGACAGAGCAAGGGAGCCCCATTAAACCAGTTCCCTGATTTATAAGGGAGAAGCGTTTCTATTGTCCGCTGCTGGTGGATGTCCATGCCTCAGGGAGCCCACAGCACACATTCCTCTCACTGACTAGAACTAGACCAAGCAGATTAAATCAGCAAGGTCAGAAATCTCCTCTGCCCTCTCTGAGGGTACATTTCTAAAGCACTCAACTGTCACTGCTCTGTGCATTAAAAAATAAATTCCTGGCCTTCTGAGGCTGAACTTTACCACCGCAACTGCACGCTGCGATGTAGCCCCTGCTGCACATGCTGGGTGAAGCACGTCAGCTATCTGTGGATGGAATTTGCTGAAGCTGACTTCAAAATTGGG
>NW_022994144.1:0-106183 GCF_012275295.1 Melopsittacus undulatus | reverse complement strand
CAAAACCAGCTTAAAAATGGTTAGAGAAGTGCAAAACTGGCTGAGAAATGACGAAAGATGGCTTGAAGTGGGTTAAAATGGCTTAAAGAGGGTAAGAAATGGCCAAAAAATGGCTTCCAAAGGGAATAGAGAAGTGTAAAAACAGGTTAGTTACGGCCAAAATTGGCCCCAGAAGTGTCAGAGGTTTGCAAACCCGGGTTGGAAAAGGAAAAATATGGCTTCAAACAGGTTGCAAGTTGGGCAAAAATGGTTTCGAAGTCGTTAAAGTTGGCTTAAAAGGGTTAGAAATGAGCAAGCATGGGTCAGAAATGGACAAAACAAGTTTAAAAATGGTTAGAGAAGTGCAAAAACCTGGCTGAGAAATGACGAAAGATGGCTTGAAGTGGGTTAAAAATGGCTTAAAGAGGGTTAGAAATGGCCAAAAATGGCTGAAAACATGTAAAATACGCTAAAAAAATGGGTAAGAAAAGACAAAAACCAGCTTAAAAATGGTTAGAGAAGTGCAAAACTGGCTGAGAAATGACCAAAGATGGCTTGAAGTGGGTTAAAAATGGCTTAATGAGGGTTAGAAATGGCCAAAAACGGCTGAAAACATGTAAAATACAGGTAAAAAAATGGGTAAGAAAAGACAAAAACCAGCTTTAAAAATGGTTAAAGAAGTGCAAAACTGGCTGAGAAATGACCAAAGATGGCTTGAAGTGGGTTAAAAATGGCTTAAAGAGGGTTAGAAATGGCCAAAAATGGCTGAAAACATGTAAAATACGGTAAAAAAAATGGGTAAGAAAAGACAAAAACCAGCTTAAAAATGGTTAGAGAAGTGCAAAACTGGCTGAGAAATGACCAAAGATGGCTTGAAGTGGGTTAAAAATGGCTTAAAGGATGGTTAGAAATGGCCAAAAATGTTTTCCAAAGGGATAGAGAAGTGCAAAAAACGGGTTAGTCACTGCCAAAATTGGCCCCAGAAGTGTCAGAGGTTTGCAAACCCGGGTTGGAAAAGGAAAAATATGGCTTCAAACAGGTTGCAAGTGGGCAAAAATGGTTTCGAAGTCGTTAAAGTTGGCTTTAAAAGGGTTAGAAATGAGCAAGCATGGGTCAGAAATGGACAAAACAAGTTTAAAAATGGTTAGAGAAGTGCAAAAACTGGCTGAGAAATGACGAAAGATGGCTTGAAGTGGGTTTAAAAATGGCTTAAAGAGGGTTAGAAATGGCCAAAAATGGCTGAAAACATGTAAAATACGCTAAAAAAATGGGTAAGAAAAGACAAAAACCAGCTTAAAAAATGGTTAGAGAAGTGCAAAACTGGCTGAGAAATGACCAAAGATGGCTTGAAGTGGGTTAAAAATGGCTTAATGAGGGTTAGAAATGGCCAAAAACGGCTGAAAACATGTAAAATACGGTAAAAAAATGGGTAAGAAAAGACAAAAACCAGCTTAAAAATGGTTAAAGAAGTGCAAAACTGGCTGAGAAATGACCAAAGATGGCTTGAAGTGGGTTAAAAATGGCTTAAAGAGGGTTAGAAATGGCCAAAAATGGCTGAAAACATGTAAAATACGGTAAAAAAATGGGTAAGAAAAGACAAAAACCAGCTTAAAAATGGTTAGAGAAGTGCAAAACTGGCTGAGAAATGACCAAAGATGGCTTGAAGTGGGTTAAAAATGGCTTAAAGATGGTTAGAAATGGCCAAAAATGTTTTCCAAAGGGATAGAGAAGTGCAAAAACGGTTAGTCACTGCCAAAATTGGCCCCAGAAGTGTCAGAGGTGTGCAAACCCGGGTTGGAAAAGGAAAAATATGGCTTCAAACAGGTTGCAAGTGGGCAAAAATGGTTTCGAGGTCGTCAAAGTTGGCTTAAAAGGGTTAGAGATGAGCAAACATGGGTCAGAAAATGGACAAAACAAGTTTAAAAATGGTTTAGAGAAGTGCAAAACTGGCTGAGAAATGACGAAAGATGGCTTGAAGTGGGTTAAAAATGGCTTAAAGAGGGTAAGAAAATGGCCAAAAAATGGCTTCCAAAGGGATAGAGAAGTGTAAAAACAGGTTAGTTACGGCCAAAATTGGCCCCAGAAGTGTCAGAGGTTTGCAAACCCGGGTTGGAAAAGGAAAAATATGGCTTCAAACAGGTTGCAAGTGGGCAAAAATGGTTTCGAAGTCGTTAAAGTTGGCTTAAAAGGGTTAGAAATGAGCAAGCATGGGTCAGAAATGGACAAAACAAGTTTAAAAATGGTTAGAGAAGTGCAAAAACTGGCTGAGAAATGACGAAAGATGGCTTGAAGTGGGTTAAAAATGGCTTAAAGAGGGTTAGAAATGGCCAAAAATGTTTTCCAAAGGGATAGAGAAGTGCAAAAACGGGTTAGTCACTGCCAAATTGGCCCCAGAAGTGTCAGAGGTGTGCAAACCCGGGTTGGAAAAGGAAAAAATATGGCTTCAAACAGGTTGCAAGTGGGCAAAAATGGTTTCGAGGTCGTCAAAGTTGGCTTAAAAGGGTTAGAGATGAGCAAACATGGGTCAGAAATGTACAAAACCAGCTTAAAAATGGTTAGAGAAGTGCAAAACTGGCTGAGAAATGACCAAAGATGGCTTGAAGTGGGTTAAAAAATGGCTTAAAGATGGTTAGAAAATGGCCAAAAATGTTTTCCAAAGGGATAGAGAAGTGCAAAACCCGGGTTAGTCACTGCCAAAATTGGCCCCAGAAGTGTCAGAGGTGTGCAAACCCGGGTTGGAAAAGGAAAAATATGGCTTCAAACAGGTTGCAAGTGGGCAAAAATGGTTTCGAGGTCGTCAAAGTTGGCTTAAAAGGGTTAGAGATGAGCAAACATGGGTCAGAAATGGACAAAACAAGTTTAAAAATGGTTAGAGAAGTGCAAAACTGGCTGAGAAATGACGAAAGATGGCTTGAAGTGGGTTAAAAATGGCTTAAAGAGGGTAAGAAATGGCCAAAAATGGCTTCCAAAGGGATAGAGAAGTGTAAAAACAGGTTAGTTACGGCCAAAATTGGCCCCAGAAGTGTCAGAGGTTTGCAAACCCGGGTTGGAAAAGGAAAAATATGGCTTCAAACAGGTTGCAAGTGGGCAAAAAATGGTTTCGAAGTCGTTAAAGTTGGCTTAAAAGGGTTAGAAATGAGCAAGCATGGGTCAGAAATGGACAAAACAAGTTTAAAAATGGTTAGAGAAGTGCAAAACTGGCTGAGAAATGACGAAAGATGGCTTGAAGTGGGTTAAAAATGGCTTAAAGAGGGTTAGAAATGGCCAAAAATGGCTGAAAACATGTAAAATACGCTAAAAAAAATGGGTAAGAAAAGACAAAAACCAGCTTAAAAATGGTTAGAGAAGTGCAAAACTGCTGAGAAATGACCAAAGATGGCTTGAAGTGGGTTAAAAATGGCTTAATGAGGGTTAGAAATGGCCAAAAACGGCTGAAAACATGTAAAATACGGTAAAAAAAATGGGTAAGAAAAGACAAAAACCAGCTTAAAAATGGTTAAAGAAGTGCAAAACTGGCTGAGAAATGACCAAAGATGGCTTGAAGTGGGTTAAAAATGGCTTAAAGAGGGTTAGAAATGGCCAAAAATGGCTGAAAACATGTAAAATACGGTAAAAAAAATGGGTAAGAAAAGACAAAAACCAGCTTAAAAATGGTTAGAGAAGTGCAAAACTGGCTGAGAAATGACCAAAGATGGCTTGAAGTGGGTTAAAAATGGCTTAAAGATGGTTAGAAATGGCCAAAAATGTTTTCCAAAGGGATAGAGAAGTGCAAAAAACGGGTTAGTCACTGCCAAAATTGGCCCCAGAAGTGTCAGAGGTTTGCAAACCCGGGTTGGAAAAGGAAAAATATGGCTTCAAACAGGTTGCAAGTGGGCAAAAATGGTTTCGAAGTCGTTAAAGTTGGCTTAAAAGGGTTAGAAATGAGCAAGCATGGGTCAGAAATGGACAAAACAAGTTTAAAAATGGTTAGAGAAGTGCAAAACTGGCTGAGAAATGACGAAAGATGGCTTGAAGTGGGTTAAAAATGGCTTAAAGAGGGTTAGAAATGGCCAAAAATGGCTGAAAACATGTAAAATACGCTAAAAAAAATGGGTAAGAAAAGACAAAAACCAGCTTAAAAATGGTTAGAGAAGTGCAAAACTGGCTGAGAAATGACCAAAGATGGCTTGAAGTGGGTTAAAAATGGCTTAATGAGGGTTAGAAATGGCCAAAAACGGCTGAAAACATGTAAAATACGGTAAAAAAATGGGTAAGAAAAGACAAAAACCAGCTTAAAAATGGTTAGAGAAGTGCAAAACTGGCTGAGAAATGACCAAAGATGGCTTGAAGTGGGTTAAAAATGGCTTAAAGAGGGTTAGAAATGGCCAAAAATGGCTGAAAACATGTAAAATACGGTAAAAAAATGGGTAAGAAAAGACAAAAACCAGCTTAAAAATGGTTAGAGAAGTGCAAAACTGGCTGAGAAATGACCAAAGATGGCTTGAAGTGGGTTAAAAATGGCTTAAAGATGGTTAGAAATGGCCAAAAAATGTTTTCCAAAGGGATAGAGAAGTGCAAAAACGGGTTAGTCACTGCCAAAATTGGCCCCAGAAGTGTCAGAGGTGTGCAAACCCGGGTTGGAAAAGGAAAAATATGGCTTCAAACAGGTTGCAAGTGGGCAAAAATGGTTTTCGAGGTCGTCAAAGTTGGCTTAAAAGGGTTAGAGATGAGCAAACATGGGTCAGAAATGGACAAAACAAGTTTAAAAATGGTTAGAGAAGTGCAAAACTGGCTGAGAAATGACGAAAGATGGCTTGAAGTGGGTTAAAAAATGGCTTAAAGAGGGTAAGAAATGGCCAAAAATGGCTTCCAAAGGGATAGAGAAGTGTAAAAAACAGGTTAGTTACGGCCAAAATTGGCCCCAGAAGTGTCAGAGGTTTGCAAACCCGGGTTGGAAAAGGAAAAATATGGCTTCAAACAGGTTGCAAGTGGGCAAAAATGGTTTCGAAGTCGTTAAAGTTGGCTTTAAAAGGGTTAGAAATGAGCAAGCATGGGTCAGAAATGGACAAAACAAGTTTAAAAAATGGTTAGAGAAGTGCAAAACTGGCTGAGAAATGACGAAAGATGGCTTGAAGTGGGTTAAAAATGGCTTAAAGAGGGTTAGAAATGGCCAAAAATGTTTTCCAAAGGGATAGAGAAGTGCAAAAAACGGGTTAGTCACTGCCAAAATTGGCCCCAGAAGTGTCAGAGGTGTGCAAACCCGGGTTGGAAAAGGAAAAATATGGCTTCAAACAGGTTGCAAGTGGGCAAAAATGGTTTCGAGGTCGTCAAAGTTGGCTTAAAAGGGTTAGAGATGAGCAAACATGGGTCAGAAATGTACAAAACCAGCTTGAAAATGGTTAGAGAAGTGCAAAACTGGCTGAGAAATGACCAAAGATGGCTTGAAGTGGGTTAAAAATGGCTTAAAGATGGTTAGAAATGGCCAAAAATGTTTTCCAAAGGGATAGAGAAGTGCAAAAAACGGGTTAGTCACTGCCAAAATTGGCCCCAGAAGTGTCAGAGGTGTGCAAACCCGGGTTGGAAAAGGAAAAATATGGCTTCAAACAGGTTGCAAGTGGGCAAAAATGGTTTCGAGGTCGTCAAAGTTGGCTTAAAAGGGTTAGAGATGAGCAAACATGGGTCAGAAATGGACAAAACAAGTTTAAAAATGGTTAGAGAAGTGCAAAACTGGCTGAGAAATGACGAAAGATGGCTTGAAGTGGGTTAAAAATGGCTTAAAGAGGGTTAGAAATGGCCAAAAATGGCTGAAAACATGTAAAATACGGTAAAAAAATGGGTAAGAAAAGACAAAAACCAGCTTAAAAATGGTTAGAGAAGTGCAAAACTGGCTGAGAAATGACCAAAGATGGCTTGAAGTGGGTTAAAAATGGCTTAATGAGGGTTAGAAATGGCCAAAAACGGCTGAAAACATGTAAAATACGGTAAAAAAATGGGTAAGAAAAGACAAAAACCAGCTTAAAAATGGTTAAAGAAGTGCAAAACTGGCTGAGAAATGACCAAAGATGGCTTGAAGTGGGTTAAAAATGGCTTAAAGAGGGTTAGAAATGGCCAAAAATGGCTGAAAACATGTAAAATACGGTAAAAAAAATGGGTAAGAAAAGACAAAAACCAGCTTAAAAATGGTTAGAGAAGTGCAAAACTGGCTGAGAAATGACCAAAGATGGCTTGAAGTGGGTTAAAAAATGGCTTAAAGATGGTTAGAAATGGCCAAAAATGTTTTCCAAAGGGATAGAGAAGTGCAAAAAACGGGTTAGTCACTGCCAAAATTGGCCCCAGAAGTGTCAGAGGTGTGCAAACCCGGGTTGGAAAAGAAAAAATATGGCTTCAAACAGGTTGCAAGTGGGCAAAAATGGTTTCGAGGTCGTCAAAGTTGGCTTAAAAGGGTTAGAGATGAGCAAACATGGGTCAGAAATGGACAAAACAAGTTTAAAAATGGTTAGAGAAGTGCAAAACTGGCTGAGAAATGACGAAAGATGGCTTGAAGTGGGTTAAAAATGGCTTAAAGAGGGTAAGAAATGGCCAAAAATGGCTTCCAAAGGGATAGAGAAGTGTAAAAACAGGTTAGTTACGGCCAAAATTGGCCCCAGAAGTGTCAGAGGTTTGCAAACCCGGGTTGGAAAAGGAAAAAATATGGCTTCAAACAGGTTGCAAGTGGGCAAAAATGGTTTCGAAGTCGTTAAAGTTGGCTTAAAAGGGTTAGAAATGAGCAAGCATGGGTCAGAAATGGACAAAACAAGTTTAAAAATGGTTAGAGAAGTGCAAAACTGGCTGAGAAATGACGAAAGATGGCTTGAAGTGGGTTAAAAATGGCTTAAAGAGGGTTAGAAATGGCCAAAAATGTTTTCCAAAGGGATAGAGAAGTGCAAAAAAACGGGTTAGTCACTGCCAAAATTGGCCCCAGAAGTGTCAGAGGTGTGCAAACCCGGGTTGGAAAAGGAAAAATATGGCTTCAAACAGGTTGCAAGTGGGCAAAAATGGTTTCGAGGTCGTCAAAGTTGGCTTAAAAGGGTTAGAGATGAGCAAACATGTGTCAGAAATGTACAAAACCAGCTTAAAAATGGTTAGAGAAGTGCAAAACTGGCTGAGAAATGACCAAAGATGGCTTGAAGTGGGTTAAAAATGGCTTAAAGATGGTTAGAAATGGCCAAAAATGTTTTCCAAAGGGATAGAGAAGTGCAAAAAACGGGTTAGTCACTGCCAAAATTGGCCCCAGAAGTGTCAGAGGTGTGCAAACCCGGGTTGGAAAAGGAAAAATATGGCTTCAAACAGGTTGCAAGTGGGCAAAAATGGTTTCGAGGTCGTCAAAGTTGGCTTAAAAGGGTTAGAGATGAGCAAACATGGGTCAGAAATGGACAAAACAAGTTTAAAAATGGTTAGAGAAGTGCAAAACTGGCTGAGAAATGACGAAAGATGGCTTGAAGTGGGTTAAAAATGGCTTAAAGAGGGTAAGAAATGGCCAAAAATGGCTTCCAAAGGGATAGAGAAGTGTAAAAAACAGGTTAGTTACGGCCAAAATTGGCCCCAGAAGTGTCAGAGGTTTGCAAACCCGGGTTGGAAAAGGAAAAATATGGCTTCAAACAGGTTGCAAGTGGGCAAAAATGGTTTCGAAGTCGTTAAAGTTGGCTTAAAAGGGTTAGAAATGAGCAAGCATGGGTCAGAAATGGACAAAACAAGTTTAAAAATGGTTAGAGAAGTGCAAAACTGGCTGAGAAATGACGAAAGATGGCTTGAAGTGGGTTAAAAATGGCTTAAAGAGGGTTAGAAATGGCCAAAAATGTTTTCCAAAGGGATAGAGAAGTGCAAAAAATGGGTTAGTCACTGCCAAAATTGGCCCCAGAAGTGTCAGAGGTGTGCAAACCCGGGTTGGAAAAGGAAAAATATGGCTTCAAACAGGTTGCAAGTGGGCAAAAAATGGTTTCGAGGTCGTCAAAGTTGGCTTAAAAGGGTTAGAGATGAGCAAACATGTGTCAGAAATGTACAAAACCAGCTTAAAAATGGTTAGAGAAGTACAAAACTGGCTGAGAAATGACCAAAGATGGCTTGAAGTGGGTTAAAAATGGCTTAATGAGGGTTAGAAATGGCCAAAAATGGCTGAAAATATGTAAAATACGGTAAAGAAAAGGGTAAGAAAAGACAAAAACCAGCTTAAAAATGGTTAGAGAAGTGCAAAACTGGCTGAGAAATGACCAAAGATGGCTTGAAGTGGGTTAAAAATGGCTTAATGAGGGTTGGAAATTGCCAAAATTGGCTTCCAAAGGGATAGAGAAGTGTAAAAACAGGTTAGTTACGGCCAAAATTGGCCCCAGAAGTGTCAGAGGTTTGCAAACCCGGGTTGGAAAAGGAAAAATATGGCTTCAAACAGGTTGCAAGTGGGCAAAAATGGTTTCGAAGTCGTTAAAGTTAACTTAAAAGGGTTAGAAATGAGCAAGCATGGGTCAGAAATGGACAAAACAAGTTTAAAAATGGTTAGAGAAGTGCAAAACTGGCTGAGAAATGACGAAAGATGGCTTGAAGTGGGTTAAAAAATGGCTTAATGAGGGTTAGAAATGGCCAAAAACGGCTGAAAACATGTAAAATACGGTAAAAAAATGGGTAAGAAAAGACAAAAAACCAGCTTAAAAATGGTTAAAGAAGTGCAAAACTGGCTGAGAAATGACCAAAGATGGCTTGAAGTGGGTTAAAAATGGCTTAATGAGGGTTAGAAATGGCCAAAAACGGCTGAAAACATGTAAAATACGGTAAAAAAATGGGTAAGAAAAGACAAAAACCAGCTTAAAAATGGTTAAAGAAGTGCAAAACTGGCTGAGAAATGACCAAAGATGGCTTGAAGTGGGTTAAAAATGGCTTAAAGATGGTTAGAAATGGCCAAAAATGTTTTCCAAAGGGATAGAGAAGTGCAAAAAACGGGTTAGTCACTGCCAAAATTGGCCCCAGAAGTGTCAGAGGTGTGCAAACCCGGGTTGGAAAAGGAAAAATATGGCTTCAAACAGGTTGCAAGTGGGCAAAAATGGTTTCGAGGTCGTCAAAGTTGGCTTAAAAGGGTTAGAGATGAGCAAACATGGGTCAGAAATGGACAAAACAAGCTTAAAAATGGTTAGAGAAGTGCAAAACTGGCTGAGAAATGACGAAAGATGGCTTGAAGTGGGTTAAAAATGGCTTAAAGAGGGTAAGAAATGGCCAAAAATGGCTTCCAAAGGGATAGAGAAGTGTAAAAACAGGTTAGTTACGGCCAAAATTGGCCCCAGAAGTGTCAGAGGTTTGCAAACCCGGGTTGGAAAAGGAAAAATATGGCTTCAAACAGGTTGCAAGTGGGCAAAAATGGTTTCGAAGTCGTTAAAGTTGGCTTAAAAGGGTTAGAAATGAGCAAGCATGGGTCAGAAATGGACAAAACAAGTTTAAAAATGGTTAGAGAAGTGCAAAACTGGCTGAGAAATGACGAAAGATGGCTTGAAGTGGGTTAAAAATGGCTTAAAGAGGGTTAGAAATGGCCAAAAATGTTTTCCAAAGGGATAGAGAAGTGCAAAAACGGGTTAGTCACTGCCAAAATTGGCCCCAGAAGTGTCAGAGGTGTGCAAACCCGGGTTGGAAAAGGAAAAATATGGCTTCAAACAGGTTGCAAGTGGGCAAAAATGGTTTCGAGGTCGTCAAAGTTGGCTTAAAAGGGTTAGAGATGAGCAAACATGGGTCAGAAATGTACAAAACCAGCTTAAAAATGGTTAGAGAAGTGCAAAACTGGCTGAGAAATGACCAAAGATGGCTTGAAGTGGGTTAAAAATGGCTTAAAGAGGGTTAGAAATGGCCAAAAATGTTTTCCAAAGGGATAGAGAAGTGCAAAAACGGGTTAGTCACTGCCAAAATTGGCCCCAGAAGTGTCAGAGGTGTGCAAACCCGGGTTGGAAAAGGAAAAATATGGCTTCAAACAGGTTGCAAGTGGGCAAAAATGGTTTCGAGGTCGTCAAAGTTGGCTTAAAAGGGTTAGAGATGAGCAAACATGGGTCAGAAATGGACAAAACAAGTTTAAAAATGGTTAGAGAAGTGCAAAAACTGGCTGAGAAATGACGAAAGATGGCTTGAAGTGGGTTAAAAATGGCTTAAAGAGGGTAAGAAATGGCCAAAAATGGCTTCCAAAGGGATAGAGAAGTGTAAAAAACAGGTTAGTTACGGCCAAAATTGGCCCCAGAAGTGTCAGAGGTTTGCAAACCCGGGTTGGAAAAGGAAAAATATGGCTTCAAACAGGTTGCAAGTGGGCAAAAATGGTTTCGAAGTCGTTAAAGTTGGCTTAAAAGGGTTAGAAATGAGCAAGCATGGGTCAGAAATGGACAAAACAAGTTTAAAAATGGTTAGAGAAGTGCAAAACTGGCTGAGAAATGACGAAAGATGGCTTGAAGTGGGTTAAAAATGGCTTAAAGAGGGTTAGAAATGGCCAAAAATGTTTTCCAAAGGGATAGAGAAGTGCAAAAAACGGGTTAGTCACTGCCAAAATTGGCCCCAGAAGTGTCAGAGGTGTGCAAACCCGGGTTGGAAAAGGAAAAATATGGCTTCAAACAGGTTGCAAGTGGGCAAAAATGGTTTCGAGGTCGTCAAAGTTGGCTTAAAAGGGTTAGAGATGAGCAAACATGTGTCAGAAATGTACAAAACCAGCTTAAAAATGGTTAGAGAAGTACAAAACTGGCTGAGAAATGACCAAAGATGGCTTGAAGTGGGTTAAAAATGGCTTAATGAGGGTTAGAAATGGCCAAAAATGGCTGAAAATATGTAAAATACGGTAAAGAAAAGGGTAAGAAAAGACAAAAACCAGCTTAAAAATGGTTAGAGAAGTGCAAAACTGGCTGAGAAATGACCAAAGATGGCTTGAAGTGGGTTAAAAATGGCTTAATGAGGGTTGGAAATTGCCAAAATTGGCTTCCAAAGGGATAGAGAAGTGTAAAAACAGGTTAGTTACGGCCAAAATTGGCCCCAGAAGTGTCAGAGGTTTGCAAACCCGGGTTGGAAAAGGAAAAATATGGCTTCAAACAGGTTGCAAGTGGGCAAAAATGGTTTCGAAGTCGTTAAAGTTAACTTAAAAGGGTTAGAAATGAGCAAGCATGGGTCAGAAATGGACAAAACAAGTTTAAAAATGGTTAGAGAAGTGCAAAACTGGCTGAGAAATGACGAAAGATGGCTTGAAGTGGGTTAAAAATGGCGTAATGAGGGTTAGAAATGGCCAAAAACGGCTGAAAACATGTAAAATACGGTAAAAAAATGGGTAAGAAAAGACAAAAACCAGCTTAAAAATGGTTAAAGAAGTGCAAAACTGGCTGAGAAATGACCAAAGATGGCTTGAAGTGGGTTAAAAATGGCTGAAAGAGGGTTAGAAATGGCCAAAAATGGCTGAAAACATGTAAAATACGGTAAAAAAATGGGTAAGAAAAGACAAAAACCAGCTTAAAAATGGTTAGAGAAGTGCAAAAACTGGCTGAGAAATGACCAAAGATGGCTTGAAGTGGGTTAAAAATGGCTTAAAGATGGTTAGAAATGGCCAAAAATGTTTTCCAAAGGGATAGAGAAGTGCAAAAACGGGTTAGTCACTGCCAAAATTGGCCCCAGAAGTGTCAGAGGTGTGCAAACCCGGGTTGGAAAAGGAAAAATATGGCTTCAAACAGGTTGCAAGTGGGCAAAAATGGTTTCGAGGTCGTCAAAGTTGGCTTAAAAGGGTTAGAGATGAGCAAACATGGGTCAGAAATGGACAAAACAAGTTTAAAAATGGTTAGAGAAGTGCAAAACTGGCTGAGAAATGACGAAAGATGGCTTGAAGTGGGTTAAAAATGGCTTAAAGAGGGTAAGAAATGGCCAAAAATGGCTTCCAAAGGGATAGAGAAGTGTAAAAACAGGTTAGTTACGGCCAAAATTGGCCCCAGAAGTGTCAGAGGTTTGCAAACCCGGGTTGGAAAAGGAAAAATATGGCTTCAAACAGGTTGCAAGTGGGCAAAAATGGTTTCGAAGTCGTTAAAGTTGGCTTAAAAGGGTTAGAAATGAGCAAGCATGGGTCAGAAATGGACAAAACAAGTTTAAAAATGGTTAGAGAAGTGCAAAACTGGCTGAGAAATGACGAAAGATGGCTTGAAGTGGGTTAAAAATGGCTTAAAGAGGGTTAGAAATGGCCAAAAATGGCTGAAAACATGTAAAATACGCTAAAAAAATGGGTAAGAAAAGACAAAAACCAGCTTAAAAATGGTTAGAGAAGTGCAAAACTGGCTGAGAAATGACCAAAGATGGCTTGAAGTGGGTTAAAAATGGCTTAAAGATGGTTAGAAATGGCCAAAAATGTTTTCCAAAGGGATAGAGAAGTGCAAAAACGGGTTAGTCACTGCCAAAATTGGCCCCAGAAGTGTCAGAGGTGTGCAAACCCGGGTTGGAAAAGGAAAAATATGGCTTCAAACAGGTTGCAAGTGGGCAAAAATGGTTTCGAGGTCGTCAAAGTTGGCTTAAAAGGGTTAGAGATGAGCAAACATGGGTCAGAAATGGACAAAACAAGTTTAAAAATGGTTAGAGAAGTGCAAAACTGGCTGAGAAATGACGAAAGATGGCTTGAAGTGGGTTAAAAATGGCGTAATGAGGGTTAGAAATGGCCAAAAACGGCTGAAAACATGTAAAATACGGTAAAAAAATGGGTAAGAAAAGACAAAAACCAGCTTAAAAATGGTTAAAGAAGTGCAAAACTGGCTGAGAAATGACCAAAGATGGCTTGAAGTGGGTTAAAAATGGCTTAAAGAGGGTTAGAAATGGCCAAAAATGGCTGAAAACATGTAAAATACGGTAAAAAAATGGGTAAGAAAAGACAAAAACCAGCTTAAAAATGGTTAGAGAAGTGCAAAACTGGCTGAGAAATGACCAAAGATGGCTTGAAGTGGGTTAAAAATGGCTTAAAGATGGTTAGAAATGGCCAAAAATGTTTTCCAAAGGGATAGAGAAGTGCAAAAACGGGTTAGTCACTGCCAAAATTGGCCCCAGAAGTGTCAGAGGTGTGCAAACCCGGGTTGGAAAAGGAAAAATATGGCTTCAAACAGGTTGCAAGTGGGCAAAAATGGTTTCGAGGTCGTCAAAGTTGGCTTAAAAGGGTTAGAGATGAGCAAACATGGGTCAGAAATGGACAAAACAAGTTTAAAAATGGTTAGAGAAGTGCAAAACTGGCTGAGAAATGACGAAAGATGGCTTGAAGTGGGTTAAAAATGGCTTAAAGAGGGTAAGAAATGGCCAAAAATGGCTTCCAAAGGGATAGAGAAGTGTAAAAACAGGTTAGTTACGGCCAAAATTGGCCCCAGAAGTGTCAGAGGTTTGCAAACCCGGGTTGGAAAAGGAAAAATATGGCTTCAAACAGGTTGCAAGTGGGCAAAAATGGTTTCGAAGTCGTTAAAGTTGGCTTAAAAGGGTTAGAAATGAGCAAGCATGGGTCAGAAATGGACAAAACAAGTTTAAAAATGGTTAGAGAAGTGCAAAACTGGCTGAGAAATGACGAAAGATGGCTTGAAGTGGGTTAAAAATGGCTTAAAGAGGGTTAGAAATGGCCAAAAATGGCTGAAAACATGTAAAATACGCTAAAAAAATGGGTAAGAAAAGACAAAAACCAGCTTAAAAATGGTTAGAGAAGTGCAAAACTGGCTGAGAAATGACCAAAGATGGCTTGAAGTGGGTTAAAAATGGCTTAATGAGGGTTAGAAATGGCCAAAAACGGCTGAAAACATGTAAAATACGGTAAAAAAATGGGTAAGAAAAGACAAAAACCAGCTTAAAAATGGTTAAAGAAGTGCAAAACTGGCTGAGAAATGACCAAAGATGGCTTGAAGTGGGTTAAAAATGGCTTAAAGAGGGTTAGAAATGGCCAAAAATGGCTGAAAACATGTAAAATACGGTAAAAAAATGGGTAAGAAAAGACAAAAAACCAGCTTAAAAATGGTTAGAGAAGTGCAAAACTGGCTGAGAAATGACCAAAGATGGCTTGAAGTGGGTTAAAAATGGCTTAAAGATGGTTAGAAATGGCCAAAAATGTTTTCCAAAGGGATAGAGAAGTGCAAAAACGGGTTAGTCACTGCCAAAATTGGCCCCAGAAGTGTCAGAGGTGTGCAAACCCGGGTTGGAAAAGGAAAAATATGGCTTCAAACAGGTTGCAAGTGGGCAAAAATGGTTTCGAGGTCGTCAAAGTTGGCTTAAAAGGGTTAGAGATGAGCAAACATGGGTCAGAAATGGACAAAACAAGTTTAAAAATGGTTAGAGAAGTGCAAAACTGGCTGAGAAATGACGAAAGATGGCTTGAAGTGGGTTAAAAATGGCTTAAAGAGGGTAAGAAATGGCCAAAAATGGCTTCCAAAGGGATAGAGAAGTGTAAAAACAGGTTAGTTACGGCCAAAATTGGCCCCAGAAGTGTCAGAGGTTTGCAAACCCGGGTTGGAAAAGGAAAAATATGGCTTCAAACAGGTTGCAAGTGGGCAAAAATGGTTTCGAAGTCGTTAAAGTTGGCTTAAAAGGGTTAGAAATGAGCAAGCATGGGTCAGAAATGGACAAAACAAGTTTAAAAATGGTTAGAGAAGTGCAAAAACTGGCTGAGAAATGACGAAAGATGGCTTGAAGTGGGTTAAAAATGGCTTAAAGAGGGTTAGAAATGGCCAAAAATGTTTTCCAAAGGGATAGAGAAGTGCAAAAACGGGTTAGTCACTGCCAAAATTGGCCCCAGAAGTGTCAGAGGTGTGCAAACCCGGGTTGGAAAAGGAAAAATATGGCTTCAAACAGGTTGCAAGTGGGCAAAAATGGTTTCGAGGTCGTCAAAGTTGGCTTAAAAGGGTTAGAGATGAGCAAACATGGGTCAGAAATGTACAAAACCAGCTTAAAAATGGTTAGAGAAGTGCAAAACTGGCTGAGAAATGACCAAAGATGGCTTGAAGTGGGTTAAAAATGGCTTAAAGATGGTTAGAAATGGCCAAAAATGTTTTCCAAAGGGATAGAGAAGTGCAAAAAACGGGTTAGTCACTGCCAAAATTGGCCCCAGAAGTGTCAGAGGTGTGCAAACCCGGGTTGGAAAAGGAAAAATATGGCTTCAAACAGGTTGCAAGTGGGCAAAAATGGTTTCGAGGTCGTCAAAGTTGGCTTAAAAGGGTTAGAGATGAGCAAACATGGGTCAGAAATGGACAAAACAAGTTTAAAAAATGGTTAGAGAAGTGCAAAACTGGCTGAGAAATGACGAAAGATGGCTTGAAGTGGGTTAAAAATGGCTTAAAGAGGGTAAGAAATGGCCAAAAATGGCTTCCAAAGGGATAGAGAAGTGTAAAAACAGGTTAGTTACGGCCAAAATTGGCCCCAGAAGTGTCAGAGGTTTGCAAACCCGGGTTGGAAAAGGAAAAATATGGCTTCAAACAGGTTGCAAGTGGGCAAAAATGGTTTCGAAGTCGTTAAAGTTGGCTTAAAAGGGTTAGAAATGAGCAAGCATGGGTCAGAAATGGACAAAACAAGTTTAAAAATGGTTAGAGAAGTGCAAAACTGGCTGAGAAATGACGAAAGATGGCTTGAAGTGGGTTAAAAATGGCTTAAAGAGGGTTAGAAATGGCCAAAAATGGCTGAAAACATGTAAAATACGCTAAAAAAATGGGTAAGAAAAGACAAAAACCAGCTTAAAAATGGTTAGAGAAGTGCAAAACTGGCTGAGAAATGACCAAAGATGGCTTGAAGTGGGTTAAAAATGGCTTAATGAGGGTTAGAAATGGCCAAAAACGGCTGAAAACATGTAAAATACGGTAAAAAAATGGGTAAGAAAAGACAAAAACCAGCTTAAAAATGGTTAAAGAAGTGCAAAACTGGCTGAGAAATGACCAAAGATGGCTTGAAGTGGGTTAAAAATGGCTTAAAGAGGGTTAGAAATGGCCAAAAATGGCTGAAAACATGTAAAATACGGTAAAAAAATGGGTAAGAAAAGACAAAAACCAGCTTAAAAATGGTTAGAGAAGTGCAAAACTGGCTGAGAAATGACCAAAGATGGCTTGAAGTGGGTTAAAAATGGCTTAAAGATGGTTAGAAATGGCCAAAAATGTTTTCCAAAGGGATAGAGAAGTGCAAAAACGGGTTAGTCACTGCCAAAATTGGCCCCAGAAGTGTCAGAGGTGTGCAAACCCGGGTTGGAAAAGGAAAAATATGGCTTCAAACAGGTTGCAAGTGGGCAAAAATGGTTTCGAGGTCGTCAAAGTTGGCTTAAAAGGGTTAGAGATGAGCAAACATGGGTCAGAAATGGACAAAACAAGTTTAAAAATGGTTAGAGAAGTGCAAAACTGGCTGAGAAATGACGAAAGATGGCTTGAAGTGGGTTAAAAATGGCTTAAAGAGGGTTAGAAATGGCCAAAAATGGCTTCCAAAGGGATAGAGAAGTGTAAAAACAGGTTAGTTACGGCCAAAATTGGCCCCAGAAGTGTCAGAGGTTTGCAAACCCGGGTTGGAAAAGGAAAAATATGGCTTCAAACAGGTTGCAAGTGGGCAAAAATGGTTTCGAAGTCGTTAAAGTTGGCTTAAAAGGGTTAGAAATGAGCAAGCATGGGTCAGAAATGGACAAAACAAGTTTAAAAATGGTTAGAGAAGTGCAAAACTGGCTGAGAAATGACGAAAGATGGCTTGAAGTGGGTTAAAAATGGCTTAAAGAGGGTTAGAAATGGCCAAAAATGTTTTCCAAAGGGATAGAGAAGTGCAAAAAACGGGTTAGTCACTGCCAAAATTGGCCCCAGAAGTGTCAGAGGTGTGCAAACCCGGGTTGGAAAAGGAAAAATATGGCTTCAAACAGGTTGCAAGTGGGCAAAAATGGTTTCGAGGTCGTCAAAGTTGGCTTAAAAGGGTTAGAGATGAGCAAACATGGGTCAGAAATGTACAAAACCAGCTTAAAAATGGTTAGAGAAGTGCAAAACTGGCTGAGAAATGACCAAAGATGGCTTGAAGTGGGTTAAAAATGGCTTAAAGATGGTTAGAAATGGCCAAAAATGTTTTCCAAAGGGATAGAGAAGTGCAAAAACGGGTTAGTCACTGCCAAAATTGGCCCCAGAAGTGTCAGAGGTGTGCAAACCCGGGTTGGAAAAGGAAAAATATGGCTTCAAACAGGTTGCAAGTGGGCAAAAATGGTTTCGAGGTCGTCAAAGTTGGCTTAAAAGGGTTAGAGATGAGCAAACATGGGTCAGAAATGGACAAAACAAGTTTAAAAATGGTTAGAGAAGTGCAAAACTGGCTGAGAAATGACGAAAGATGGCTTGAAGTGGGTTAAAAATGGCTTAAAGAGGGTTAGAAATGGCCAAAAATGGCTGAAAACATGTAAAATACGCTAAAAAAATGGGTAAGAAAAGACAAAAACCAGCTTAAAAATGGTTAGAGAAGTGCAAAACTGGCTGAGAAATGACCAAAGATGGCTTGAAGTGGGTTAAAAATGGCTTAATGAGGGTTAGAAATGGCCAAAAACGGCTGAAAACATGTAAAATACGGTAAAAAAATGGGTAAGAAAAGACAAAAACCAGCTTAAAAATGGTTAAAGAAGTGCAAAACTGGCTGAGAAATGACCAAAGATGGCTTGAAGTGGGTTAAAAATGGCTTAAAGAGGGTTAGAAATGGCCAAAAATGGCTGAAAACATGTAAAATACGGTAAAAAAATGGGTAAGAAAAGACAAAAACCAGCTTAAAAATGGTTAGAGAAGTGCAAAACTGGCTGAGAAATGACCAAAGATGGCTTGAAGTGGGTTAAAAATGGCTTAAAGATGGTTAGAAATGGCCAAAAATGTTTTCCAAAGGGATAGAGAAGTGCAAAAACGGGTTAGTCACTGCCAAAATTGGCCCCAGAAGTGTCAGAGGTGTGCAAACCCGGGTTGGAAAAGGAAAAATATGGCTTCAAACAGGTTGCAAGTGGGCAAAAATGGTTTCGAGGTCGTCAAAGTTGGCTTAAAAGGGTTAGAGATGAGCAAACATGGGTCAGAAATGGACAAAACAAGTTTAAAAATGGTTAGAGAAGTGCAAAACTGGCTGAGAAATGACGAAAGATGGCTTGAAGTGGGTTAAAAATGGCTTAAAGAGGGTAAGAAATGGCCAAAAATGGCTTCCAAAGGGATAGAGAAGTGTAAAAACAGGTTAGTTACGGCCAAAATTGGCCCCAGAAGTGTCAGAGGTTTGCAAACCCGGGTTGGAAAAGGAAAAATATGGCTTCAAACAGGTTGCAAGTGGGCAAAAATGGTTTCGAAGTCGTTAAAGTTGGCTTAAAAGGGTTAGAAATGAGCAAGCATGGGTCAGAAATGGACAAAACAAGTTTAAAAATGGTTAGAGAAGTGCAAAACTGGCTGAGAAATGACGAAAGATGGCTTGAAGTGGGTTAAAAATGGCTTAAAGAGGGTTAGAAATGGCCAAAAATGTTTTCCAAAGGGATAGAGAAGTGCAAAAACGGGTTAGTCACTGCCAAAATTGGCCCCAGAAGTGTCAGAGGTGTGCAAACCCGGGTTGGAAAAGGAAAAATATGGCTTCAAACAGGTTGCAAGTGGGCAAAAATGGTTTCGAGGTCGTCAAAGTTGGCTTAAAAGGGTTAGAGATGAGCAAACATGGGTCAGAAATGTACAAAACCAGCTTAAAAATGGTTAGAGAAGTGCAAAACTGGCTGAGAAATGACCAAAGATGGCTTGAAGTGGGTTAAAAATGGCTTAAAGATGGTTAGAAATGGCCAAAAATGTTTTCCAAAGGGATAGAGAAGTGCAAAAACGGGTTAGTCACTGCCAAAATTGGCCCCAGAAGTGTCAGAGGTGTGCAAACCCGGGTTGGAAAAGGAAAAATATGGCTTCAAACAGGTTGCAAGTGGGCAAAAATGGTTTCGAGGTCGTCAAAGTTGGCTTAAAAGGGTTAGAGATGAGCAAACATGGGTCAGAAATGGACAAAACAAGTTTAAAAATGGTTAGAGAAGTGCAAAACTGGCTGAGAAATGACGAAAGATGGCTTGAAGTGGGTTAAAAATGGCTTAAAGAGGGTAAGAAATGGCCAAAAATGGCTTCCAAAGGGATAGAGAAGTGTAAAAAACAGGTTAGTTACGGCCAAAATTGGCCCCAGAAGTGTCAGAGGTTTGCAAACCCGGGTTGGAAAAGGAAAAATATGGCTTCAAACAGGTTGCAAGTGGGCAAAAATGGTTTCGAAGTCGTTAAAGTTGGCTTAAAAGGGTTAGAAATGAGCAAGCATGGGTCAGAAATGGACAAAACAAGTTTAAAAATGGTTAGAGAAGTGCAAAACTGGCTGAGAAATGACGAAAGATGGCTTGAAGTGGGTTAAAAATGGCTTAAAGAGGGTTAGAAATGGCCAAAAATGGCTGAAAACATGTAAAATACGCTAAAAAAATGGGTAAGAAAAGACAAAAACCAGCTTAAAAATGGTTAGAGAAGTGCAAAACTGGCTGAGAAATGACCAAAGATGGCTTGAAGTGGGTTAAAAATGGCTTAATGAGGGTTAGAAATGGCCAAAAACGGCTGAAAACATGTAAAATACGGTAAAAAAATGGGTAAGAAAAGACAAAAACCAGCTTAAAAATGGTTAAAGAAGTGCAAAACTGGCTGAGAAATGACCAAAGATGGCTTGAAGTGGGTTAAAAATGGCTTAAAGAGGGTTAGAAATGGCCAAAAATGGCTGAAAACATGTAAAATACGGTAAAAAAATGGGTAAGAAAAGACAAAAACCAGCTTAAAAATGGTTAGAGAAGTGCAAAACTGGCTGAGAAATGACCAAAGATGGCTTGAAGTGGGTTAAAAATGGCTTAAAGATGGTTAGAAATGGCCAAAAATGTTTTCCAAAGGGATAGAGAAGTGCAAAAACGGGTTAGTCACTGCCAAAATTGGCCCCAGAAGTGTCAGAGGTGTGCAAACCCGGGTTGGAAAAGGAAAAATATGGCTTCAAACAGGTTGCAAGTGGGCAAAAATGGTTTCGAGGTCGTCAAAGTTGGCTTAAAAGGGTTAGAGATGAGCAAACATGGGTCAGAAATGGACAAAACAAGTTTAAAAATGGTTAGAGAAGTGCAAAACTGGCTGAGAAATGACGAAAGATGGCTTGAAGTGGGTTAAAAATGGCTTAAAGAGGGTAAGAAATGGCCAAAAATGGCTTCCAAAGGGATAGAGAAGTGTAAAAACAGGTTAGTTACGGCCAAAATTGGCCCCAGAAGTGTCAGAGGTTTGCAAACCCGGGTTGGAAAAGGAAAAATATGGCTTCAAACAGGTTGCAAGTGGGCAAAAATGGTTTCGAAGTCGTTAAAGTTGGCTTAAAAGGGTTAGAGATGAGCAAGCATGGGTCAGAAATGGACAAAACAAGTTTAAAAATGGTTAGAGAAGTGCAAAACTGGCTGAGAAATGACGAAAGATGGCTTGAAGTGGGTTAAAAATGGCTTAAAGAGGGTTAGAAATGGCCAAAAATGGCTGAAAACATGTAAAATACGCTAAAAAAATGGGTAAGAAAAGACAAAAACCAGCTTAAAAATGGTTAGAGAAGTGCAAAACTGGCTGAGAAATGACCAAAGATGGCTTGAAGTGGGTTAAAAATGGCTTAATGAGGGTTAGAAATGGCCAAAAACGGCTGAAAACATGTAAAATACGGTAAAAAAATGGGTAAGAAAAGACAAAAACCAGCTTAAAAATGGTTAAAGAAGTGCAAAACTGGCTGAGAAATGACCAAAGATGGCTTGAAGTGGGTTAAAAATGGCTTAAAGAGGGTTAGAAATGGCCAAAAATGGCTGAAAACATGTAAAATACGGTAAAAAAATGGGTAAGAAAAGACAAAAACCAGCTTAAAAATGGTTAGAGAAGTGCAAAACTGGCTGAGAAATGACCAAAGATGGCTTGAAGTGGGTTAAAAATGGCTTAAAGATGGTTAGAAATGGCCAAAAATGTTTTCCAAAGGGATAGAGAAGTGCAAAAACGGGTTAGTCACTGCCAAAATTGGCCCCAGAAGTGTCAGAGGTGTGCAAACCCAGGTTGGAAAAGGAAAAATATGGCTTCAAACAGGTTGCAAGTGGGCAAAAATGGTTTCGAGGTCGTCAAAGTTGGCTTAAAAGGGTTAGAGATGAGCAAACATGGGTCAGAAATGGACAAAACAAGTTTAAAAATGGTTAGAGAAGTGCAAAACTGGCTGAGAAATGACGAAAGATGGCTTGAAGTGGGTTAAAAATGGCTTAAAGAGGGTAAGAAATGGCCAAAAATGGCTTCCAAAGGGATAGAGAAGTGTAAAAACAGGTTAGTTACGGCCAAAATTGGCCCCAGAAGTGTCAGAGGTTTGCAAACCCGGGTTGGAAAAGGAAAAATATGGCTTCAAACAGGTTGCAAGTGGGCAAAAATGGTTTCGAGGTCGTCAAAGTTGGCTTAAAAGGGTTAGAGATGAGCAAACATGTGTCAGAAATGTACAAAACCAGCTTAAAAATGGTTAGAGAAGTACAAAACTGGCTGAGAAATGACCAAAGATGGCTTGAAGTGGGTTAAAAATGGCTTAATGAGGGTTAGAAATGGCCAAAAACGGCTGAAAACATGTAAAATACGGTAAAAAAAATGGGTAAGAAAAGACAAAAACCAGCTTAAAAATGGTTAAAGAAGTGCAAAACTGGCTGAGAAATGACCAAAGATGGCTTGAAGTGGGTTAAAAATGGCTTAAAGAGGGTTAGAAATGGCCAAAAATGGCTGAAAACATGTAAAATACGGTAAAAAAATGGGTAAGAAAAGACAAAAACCAGCTTAAAAATGGTTAGAGAAGTGCAAAACTGGCTGCGAAATGACCAAAGATGGCTTGAAGTGGGTTAAAAATGGCTTAAAGATGGTTAGAAATGGCCAAAAATGTTTTCCAAAGGGATAGAGAAGTGCAAAAAACGGGTTAGTCACTGCCAAAATTGGCCCCAGAAGTGTCAGAGGTGTGCAAACCCGGGTTGGAAAAGGAAAAATATGGCTTCAAACAGGTTGCAAGTGGGCAAAAATGGTTTCGAGGTCGTCAAAGTTGGCTTAAAAGGGTTAGAGATGAGCAAACATGGGTCAGAAATGGACAAAACAAGTTTAAAAATGGTTAGAGAAGTGCAAAACTGGCTGAGAAATGACGAAAGATGGCTTGAAGTGGGTTAAAAATGGCTTAATGAGGGTTAGAAATGGCCAAAAACGGCTGAAAACATGTAAAATACGGTAAAAAAATGGGTAAGAAAAGACAAAAACCAGCTTAAAAATGGTTAAAGAAGTGCAAAACTGGCTGAGAAATGACCAAAGATGGCTTGAAGTGGGTTAAAAATGGCTTAAAGAGGGTTAGAAATGGCCAAAAATGGCTGAAAACATGTAAAATACGGTAAAAAAATGGGTAAGAAAAGACAAAAACCAGCTTAAAAATGGTTAGAGAAGTGCAAAACTGGCTGAGAAATGACCAAAGATGGCTTGAAGTGGGTTAAAAATGGCTTAAAGATGGTTAGAAATGGCCAAAAATGTTTTCCAAAGGGATAGAGAAGTGCAAAAACGGGTTAGTCACTGCCAAAATTGGCCCCAGAAGTGTCAGAGGTGTGCAAACCCGGGTTGGAAAAGGAAAAATATGGCTTCAAACAGGTTGCAAGTGGGCAAAAATGGTTTCGAGGTCGTCAAAGTTGGCTTAAAAGGGTTAGAGATGAGCAAACATGGGTCAGAAATGGACAAAACAAGTTTAAAAATGGTTAGAGAAGTGCAAAACTGGCTGAGAAATGACGAAAGATGGCTTGAAGTGGGTTAAAAATGGCTTAAAGAGGGTAAGAAATGGCCAAAAAATGGCTTCCAAAGGGATAGAGAAGTGTAAAAACAGGTTAGTTACGGCCAAAATTGGCCCCAGAAGTGTCAGAGGTTTGCAAACCCGGGTTGGAAAAGGAAAAATATGGCTTCAAACAGGTTGCAAGTGGGCAAAAATGGTTTCGAAGTCGTTAAAGTTGGCTTAAAAGGGTTAGAAATGAGCAAGCATGGGTCAGAAATGGACAAAACAAGTTTAAAAATGGTTAGAGAAGTGCAAAACTGGCTGAGAAATGACGAAAGATGGCTTGAAGTGGGTTAAAAATGGCTTAAAGAGGGTTAGAAATGGCCAAAAATGGCTGAAAACATGTAAAATACGCTAAAAAAAATGGGTAAGAAAAGACAAAAACCAGCTTAAAAATGGTTAGAGAAGTGCAAAACTGGCTGAGAAATGACCAAAGATGGCTTGAAGTGGGTTAAAAATGGCTTAATGAGGGTTAGAAATGGCCAAAAAACGGCTGAAAACATGTAAAATACGGTAAAAAAATGGGTAAGAAAAGACAAAAACCAGCTTAAAAATGGTTAAAGAAGTGCAAAACTGGCTGAGAAATGACCAAAGATGGCTTGAAGTGGGTTAAAAATGGCTTAAAGAGGGTTAGAAATGGCCAAAAATGGCTGAAAACATGTAAAATACGGTAAAAAAATGGGTAAGAAAAGACAAAAACCAGCTTAAAAATGGTTAGAGAAGTGCAAAACTGGCTGAGAAATGACCAAAGATGGCTTGAAGTGGGTTAAAAATGGCTTAAAGATGGTTAGAAATGGCCAAAAATGTTTTCCAAAGGGATAGAGAAGTGCAAAAAACGGGTTAGTCACTGCCAAAATTGGCCCCAGAAGTGTCAGAGGTGTGCAAACCCGGGTTGGAAAAGGAAAAATATGGCTTCAAACAGGTTGCAAGTGGGCAAAAATGGTTTCGAGGTCGTCAAAGTTGGCTTAAAAGGGTTAGAGATGAGCAAACATGGGTCAGAAATGGACAAAACAAGTTTAAAAATGGTTAGAGAAGTGCAAAACTGGCTGAGAAATGACGAAAGATGGCTTGAAGTGGGTTAAAAATGGCTTAAAGAGGGTAAGAAATGGCCAAAAATGGCTTCCAAAGGGATAGAGAAGTGTAAAAACAGGTTAGTTACGGCCAAAATTGGCCCCAGAAGTGTCAGAGGTTTGCAAACCCGGGTTGGAAAAGGAAAAATATGGCTTCAAACAGGTTGCAAGTGGGCAAAAATGGTTTCGAAGTCGTTAAAGTTGGCTTAAAAGGGTTAGAAATGAGCAAGCATGGGTCAGAAATGGACAAAACAAGTTTAAAAATGGTTAGAGAAGTGCAAAACTGGCTGAGAAATGACGAAAGATGGCTTGAAGTGGGTTAAAAATGGCTTAAAGAGGGTTAGAAATGGCCAAAAATGTTTTCCAAAGGGATAGAGAAGTGCAAAAACGGGTTAGTCACTGCCAAAATTGGCCCCAGAAGTGTCAGAGGTTTGCAAACCCGGGTTGGAAAAGGAAAAATATGGCTTCAAACAGGTTGCAAGTGGGCAAAAATGGTTTCGAGGTCGTCAAAGTTGGCTTAAAAGGGTTAGAGATGAGCAAACATGGGTCAGAAATGGACAAAACAAGTTTAAAAATGGTTAGAGAAGTGCAAAACTGGCTGAGAAATGACGAAAGATGGCTTGAAGTGGGTTAAAAATGGCTTAAAGAGGGTAAGAAATGGCCAAAAATGGCTTCCAAAGGGATAGAGAAGTGTAAAAACAGGTTAGTTACGGCCAAAATTGGCCCCAGAAGTGTCAGAGGTTTGCAAACCCGGGTTGGAAAAGGAAAAATATGGCTTCAAACAGGTTGCAAGTGGGCAAAAATGGTTTCGAAGTCGTTAAAGTTGGCTTAAAAGGGTTAGAAATGAGCAAGCATGGGTCAGAAATGGACAAAACAAGTTTAAAAATGGTTAGAGAAGTGCAAAACTGGCTGAGAAATGACGAAAGATGGCTTGAAGTGGGTTAAAAATGGCTTAAAGAGGGTTAGAAATGGCCAAAAATGTTTTCCAAAGGGATAGAGAAGTGCAAAAAACGGGTTAGTCACTGCCAAAATTGGCCCCAGAAGTGTCAGAGGTGTGCAAACCCGGGTTGGAAAAGGAAAAATATGGCTTCAAACAGGTTGCAAGTGGGCAAAAATGGTTTCGAGGTCGTCAAAGTTGGCTTAAAAGGGTTAGAGATGAGCAAACATGGGTCAGAAATGTACAAAACCAGCTTAAAAATGGTTAGAGAAGTGCAAAACTGGCTGAGAAATGACCAAAGATGGCTTGAAGTGGGTTAAAAATGGCTTAAAGAGGGTTAGAAATGGCCAAAAATGTTTTCCAAAGGGATAGAGAAGTGCAAAAACGGGTTAGTCACTGCCAAAATTGGCCCCAGAAGTGTCAGAGGTGTGCAAACCCGGGTTGGAAAAGGAAAAATATGGCTTCAAACAGGTTGCAAGTGGGCAAAAATGGTTTCGAGGTCGTCAAAGTTGGCTTAAAAGGGTTAGAGATGAGCAAACATGGGTCAGAAATGGACAAAACAAGTTTAAAAATGGTTAGAGAAGTGCAAAACTGGCTGAGAAATGACGAAAGATGGCTTGAAGTGGGTTAAAAATGGCTTAAAGAGGGTAAGAAATGGCCAAAAATGGCTTCCAAAGGGATAGAGAAGTGTAAAAACAGGTTAGTTACGGCCAAAATTGGCCCCAGAAGTGTCAGAGGTTTGCAAACCCGGGTTGGAAAAGGAAAAATATGGCTTCAAACAGGTTGCAAGTGGGCAAAAATGGTTTCGAAGTCGTTAAAGTTGGCTTAAAAGGGTTAGAAATGAGCAAGCATGGGTCAGAAATGGACAAAACAAGTTTAAAAATGGTTAGAGAAGTGCAAAACTGGCTGAGAAATGACGAAAGATGGCTTGAAGTGGGTTAAAAATGGCTTAAAGAGGGTTAGAAATGGCCAAAAATGTTTTCCAAAGGGATAGAGAAGTGCAAAAACGGGTTAGTCACTGCCAAAATTGGCCCCAGAAGTGTCAGAGGTGTGCAAACCCGGGTTGGAAAAGGAAAAATATGGCTTCAAACAGGTTGCAAGTGGGCAAAAATGGTTTCGAGGTCGTCAAAGTTGGCTTAAAAGGGTTAGAGATGAGCAAACATGTGTCAGAAATGGACAAAACAAGTTTAAAAATGGTTAGAGAAGTACAAAACTGGCTGAGAAATGACCAAAGATGGCTTGAAGTGGGTTAAAAATGGCTTAATGAGGGTTAGAAATGGCCAAAAACGGCTGAAAACATGTAAAATACGGTAAAAAAATGGGTAAGAAAAGACAAAAACCAGCTTAAAAATGGTTAGAGAAGTGCAAAACTGGCTGAGAAATGACCAAAGATGGCTTGAAGTGGGTTAAAAATGGCTTAATGAGGGTTGGAAATTGCCAAAATTGGCTTCCAAAGGGATAGAGAAGTGTAAAAACAGGTTAGTTACGGCCAAAATTGGCCCCAGAAGTGTCAGAGGTTTGCAAACCCGGGTTGGAAAAGGAAAAATATGGCTTCAAACAGGTTGCAAGTGGGCAAAAATGGTTTCGAAGTCGTTAAAGTTAACTTAAAAGGGTTAGAAATGAGCAAGCATGGGTCAGAAATGGACAAAACAAGTTTAAAAATGGTTAGAGAAGTGCAAAACTGGCTGAGAAATGACGAAAGATGGCTTGAAGTGGGTTAAAAATGGCGTAATGAGGGTCAGAAATGGCCAAAAACGGCTGAAAACATGTAAAATACGGTAAAAAAATGGGTAAGAAAAGACAAAAACCAGCTTAAAAATGGTTAAAGAAGTGCAAAACTGGCTGAGAAATGACCAAAGATGGCTTGAAGTGGGTTAAAAATGGCTTAAAGAGGGTTAGAAATGGCCAAAAATGGCTGAAAACATGTAAAATACGGTAAAAAAATGGGTAAGAAAAGACAAAAACCAGCTTAAAAATGGTTAGAGAAGTGCAAAACTGGCTGAGAAATGACCAAAGATGGCTTGAAGTGGGTTAAAAATGGCTTAAAGATGGTTAGAAATGGCCAAAAATGTTTTCCAAAGGGATAGAGAAGTGCAAAAACGGGTTAGTCACTGCCAAAATTGGCCCCAGAAGTGTCAGAGGTGTGCAAACCCGGGTTGGAAAAGGAAAAATATGGCTTCAAACAGGTTGCAAGTGGGCAAAAATGGTTTCGAGGTCGTCAAAGTTGGCTTAAAAGGGTTAGAGATGAGCAAACATGGGTCAGAAATGGACAAAACAAGTTTAAAAATGGTTAGAGAAGTGCAAAACTGGCTGAGAAATGACGAAAGATGGCTTGAAGTGGGTTAAAAATGGCTTAAAGAGGGTAAGAAATGGCCAAAAATGGCTTCCAAAGGGATAGAGAAGTGTAAAAACAGGTTAGTTACGGCCAAAATTGGCCCCAGAAGTGTCAGAGGTGTGCAAACCTGAATTGGAAAAGGAAAAATATGGCTTCAAACGGGTTGCAAGTGGGCAAAAATGGTTTCGAAGTCGTTAAAGTTGGCTTAAAAGGGTTAGAAATGAGCAAGCATGGGTCAGAAATGGACAAAACAAGTTTAAAAATGGTTAGAGAAGTGCAAAACTGGCTGAGAAATGACGAAAGATGGCTTGAAGTGGGTTAAAAATGGCTTAAAGAGGGTTAGAAATGGCCAAAAATGTTTTCCAAAGGGATAGAGAAGTGCAAAAAACGGGTTAGTCACTGCCAAAATTGGCCCCAGAAGTGTCAGAGGTGTGCAAACCCGGGTTGGAAAAGGAAAAATATGGCTTCAAACAGGTTGCAAGTGGGCAAAAATGGTTTCGAGGTCGTCAAAGTTGGCTTAAAAGGGTTAGAGATGAGCAAACATGTGTCAGAAATGTACAAAACCAGCTTAAAAATGGTTAGAGAAGTACAAAACTGGCTGAGAAATGACCAAAGATGGCTTGAAGTGGGTTAAAAATGGCTTAATGAGGGTTAGAAATGGCCAAAAACGGCTGAAAACATGTAAAATACGGTAAAAAAATGGGTAAGAAAAGACAAAAACCAGCTTAAAAATGGTTAGAGAAGTGCAAAACTGGCTGAGAAATGACCAAAGATGGCTTGAAGTGGGTTAAAAATGGCTTAATGAGGGTTGGAAATTGCCAAAATTGGCTTCCAAAGGGATAGAGAAGTGTAAAAACAGGTTAGTTACGGCCAAAATTGGCCCCAGAAGTGTCAGAGGTTTGCAAACCCGGGTTGGAAAAGGAAAAATATGGCTTCAAACAGGTTGCAAGTGGGCAAAAATGGTTTCGAAGTCGTTAAAGTTAACTTAAAAGGGTTAGAAATGAGCAAGCATGGGTCAGAAATGGACAAAACAAGTTTAAAAATGGTTAGAGAAGTGCAAAACTGGCTGAGAAATGACGAAAGATGGCTTGAAGTGGGTTAAAAATGGCGTAATGAGGGTTAGAAATGGCCAAAAACGGCTGAAAACATGTAAAATACGGTAAAAAAATGGGTAAGAAAAGACAAAAACCAGCTTAAAAATGGTTAGAGAAGTGCAAAACTGGCTGAGAAATGACCAAAGATGGCTTGAAGTGGGTTAAAAATGGCTTAAAGAGGGTTAGAAATGGCCAAAAATGGCTGAAAACATGTAAAATACGGTAAAAAAATGGGTAAGAAAAGACAAAAACCAGCTTAAAAATGGTTAGAGAAGTGCAAAACTGGCTGAGAAATGACCAAAGATGGCTTGAAGTGGGTTAAAAATGGCTTAAAGATGGTTAGAAATGGCCAAAAATGTTTTCCAAAGGGATAGAGAAGTGCAAAAACGGGTTAGTCACTGCCAAAATTGGCCCCAGAAGTGTCAGAGGTGTGCAAACCCGGGTTGGAAAAGGAAAAATATGGCTTCAAACAGGTTGCAAGTGGGCAAAAATGGTTTCGAGGTCGTCAAAGTTGGCTTAAAAGGGTTAGAGATGGGCAAACATGGGTCAGAAATGGACAAAACAAGTTTAAAAATGGTTAGAGAAGTGCAAAACTGGCTGAGAAATGACGAAAGATGGCTTGAAGTGGGTTAAAAATGGCTTAAAGAGGGTAAGAAATGGCCAAAAATGGCTTCCAAAGGGATAGAGAAGTGTAAAAACAGGTTAGTTACGGCCAAAATTGGCCCCAGAAGTGTCAGAGGTTTGCAAACCCGGGTTGGAAAAGGAAAAATATGGCTTCAAACAGGTTGCAAGTGGGCAAAAATGGTTTCGAAGTCGTTAAAGTTGGCTTAAAAGGGTTAGAAATGAGCAAGCATGGGTCAGAAATGGACAAAACAAGTTTAAAAATGGTTAGAGAAGTGCAAAACTGGCTGAGAAATGACGAAAGATGGCTTGAAGTGGGTTAAAAATGGCTTAAAGAGGGTTAGAAATGGCCAAAAATGGCTGAAAACATGTAAAATACGCTAAAAAAATGGGTAAGAAAAAACAAAAACCAGCTTAAAAATGGTTAGAGAAGTGCAAAACTGGCTGAGAAATGACCAAAGATGGCTTGAAGTGGGTTAAAAATGGCTTAATGAGGGTTAGAAATGGCCAAAAACGGCTGAAAACATGTAAAATACGGTAAAAATATGGGTAAGAAAAGACAAAAACCAGCTTAAAAATGGTTAAAGAAGTGCAAAACTGGCTGAGAAATGACCAAAGATGGCTTGAAGTGGGTTAAAAATGGCTTAAAGAGGGTTAGAAATGGCCAAAAATGTTTTCCAAAGGGATAGAGAAGTGCAAAAACGGGTTAGTCACTGCCAAAATTGGCCCCAGAAGTGTCAGAGGTGTGCAAACCCGGGTTGGAAAAGGAAAAATATGGCTTCAAACAGGTTGCAAGTGGGCAAAAATGGTTTCGAGGTCGTCAAAGTTGGCTTAAAAGGGTTAGAGATGAGCAAACATGGGTCAGAAATGGACAAAACAAGTTTAAAAATGGTTAGAGAAGTGCAAAACTGGCTGAGAAATGACGAAAGATGGCTTGAAGTGGGTTAAAAATGGCTTAAAGAGGGTAAGAAATGGCCAAAAATGGCTTCCAAAGGGATAGAGAAGTGTAAAAACAGGTTAGTTACGGCCAAAATTGGCCCCAGAAGTGTCAGAGGTTTGCAAACCCGGGTTGGAAAAGGAAAAATATGGCTTCAAACAGGTTGCAAGTGGGCAAAAATGGTTTCGAAGTCGTTAAAGTTGGCTTAAAAGGGTTAGAAATGAGCAAGCATGGGTCAGAAATGGACAAAACAAGTTTAAAAATGGTTAGAGAAGTGCAAAACTGGCTGAGAAATGACGAAAGATGGCTTGAAGTGGGTTAAAAATGGCTTAAAGAGGGTTAGAAATGGCCAAAAATGTTTTCCAAAGGGATAGAGAAGTGCAAAAAACGGGTTAGTCTGTGCCAAAATTGGCCCCAGAAGTGTCAGAGGTGTGCAAACCCGGGTTGGAAAAGGAAAAATATGGCTTCAAACAGGTTGCAAGTGGGCAAAAATGGTTTCGAGGTCGTCAAAGTTGGCTTAAAAGGGTTAGAGATGAGCAAACATGTGTCAGAAATGTACAAAACCAGCTTAAAAATGGTTAGAGAAGTGCAAAACTGGCTGAGAAATGACGAAAGATGGCTTGAAGTGGGTTAAAAATGGCTTAAAGATGGTTAGAAATGGCCAAAAATGTTTTCCAAAGGGATAGAGAAGTGCAAAAACGGGTTAGTCACTGCCAAAATTGGCCCCAGAAGTGTCAGAGGTGTGCAAACCCGGGTTGGAAAAGGAAAAATATGGCTTCAAACAGGTTGCAAGTGGGCAAAAATGGTTTCGAGGTCGTCAAAGTTGGCTTAAAAGGGTTAGAGATGAGCAAACATGGGTCAGAAATGGACAAAACAAGTTTAAAAATGGTTAGAGAAGTGCAAAACTGGCTGAGAAATGACGAAAGATGGCTTGAAGTGGGTTAAAAATGGCTTAAAGAGGGTAAGAAATGGCCAAAAATGGCTTCCAAAGGGATAGAGAAGTGTAAAAACAGGTTAGTTACGGCCAAAATTGGCCCCAGAAGTGTCAGAGGTTTGCAAACCCGGGTTGGAAAAGGAAAAATATGGCTTCAAACAGGTTGCAAGTGGGCAAAAATGGTTTCGAAGTCGTTAAAGTTGGCTTAAAAGGGTTAGAAATGAGCAAGCATGGGTCAGAAATGGACAAAACAAGTTTAAAAATGGTTAGAGAATTGCAAAACTGGCTGAGAAATGACGAAAGATGGCTTGAAGTGGGTTAAAAATGGCTTAAAGAGGGTTAGAAATGGCCAAAAATGTTTTCCAAAGGGATAGAGAAGTGCAAAAAACGGGTTAGTCACTGCCAAAATTGGCCCCAGAAGTGTCAGAGGTGTGCAAACCCGGGTTGGAAAAGGAAAAATATGGCTTCAAACAGGTTGCAAGTGGGCAAAAATGGTTTCGAGGTCGTCAAAGTTGGCTTAAAAGGGTTAGAGATGAGCAAACATGTGTCAGAAATGTACAAAACCAGCTTAAAAATGGTTAGAGAAGTACAAAACTGGCTGAGAAATGACCAAAGATGGCTTGAAGTGGGTTAAAAATGGCTTAATGAGGGTTAGAAATGGCCAAAAATGGCTGAAAATATGTAAAATACAGTAAAGAAAAGGGTAAGAAAAGACAAAAACCAGCTTAAAAATGGTTAGAGAAGTGCAAAACTGGCTGAGAAATGACCAAAGATGGCTTGAAGTGGGTTAAAAATGGCTTAATGAGGGTTGGAAATTGCCAAAATTGGCTTCCAAAGGGATAGAGAAGTGTAAAAACAGGTTAGTTACGGCCAAAATTGGCCCCAGAAGTGTCAGAGGTTTGCAAACCCGGGTTGGAAAAGGAAAAATATGGCTTCAAACAGGTTGCAAGTGGGCAAAAATGGTTTCGAAGTCGTTAAAGTTAACTTAAAAGGGTTAGAAATGAGCAAGCATGGGTCAGAAATGGACAAAACAAGTTTAAAAATGGTTAGAGAAGTGCAAAACTGGCTGAGAAATGACGAAAGATGGCTTGAAGTGGGTTAAAAATGGCGTAATGAGGGTTAGAAATGGCCAAAAATGGCTGAAAACATGTAAAATACGGTAAAAAAATGGGTAAGAAAAGACAAAAACCAGCTTAAAAATGGTTAAAGAAGTGCAAAACTGGCTGAGAAATGACCAAAGATGGCTTGAAGTGGGTTAAAAATGGCTTAAAGAGGGTTAGAAATGGCCAAAAATGGCTGAAAACATGTAAAATACGGTAAAAAAATGGGTAAGAAAAGACAAAAACCAGCTTAAAAATGGTTAGAGAAGTGCAAAACTGGCTGAGAAATGACCAAAGATGGCTTGAAGTGGGTTAAAAATGGCTTAAAGATGGTTAGAAATGGCCAAAAATGTTTTCCAAAGGGATAGAGAAGTGCAAAAACGGGTTAGTCACTGCCAAAATTGGCCCCAGAAGTGTCAGAGGTGTGCAAACCCGGGTTGGAAAAGGAAAAATATGGCTTCAAACAGGTTGCAAGTGGGCAAAAATGGTTTCGAGGTCGTCAAAGTTGGCTTAAAAGGGTTAGAGATGAGCAAACATGGGTCAGAAATGGACAAAACAAGTTTAAAAATGGTTAGAGAAGTGCAAAACTGGCTGAGAAATGACGAAAGATGGCTTGAAGTGGGTTAAAAATGGCTTAAAGAGGGTAAGAAATGGCCAAAAATGGCTTCCAAAGGGATAGAGAAGTGTAAAAACAGGTTAGTTACGGCCAAAATTGGCCCCAGAAGTGTCAGAGGTTTGCAAACCCGGGTTGGAAAAGGAAAAATATGGCTTCAAACAGGTTGCAAGTGGGCAAAAATGGTTTCGAAGTCGTTAAAGTTGGCTTAAAAGGGTTAGAAATGAGCAAGCATGGGTCAGAAATGGACAAAACAAGTTTAAAAATGGTTAGAGAAGTGCAAAACTGGCTGAGAAATGACGAAAGATGGCTTGAAGTGGGTTAAAAATGGCTTAAAGAGGGTTAGAAATGGCCAAAAATGGCTGAAAACATGTAAAATACGCTAAAAAAATGGGTAAGAAAAGACAAAAACCAGCTTAAAAATGGTTAGAGAAGTGCAAAACTGGCTGAGAAATGACGAAAGATGGCTTGAAGTGGGTTAAAAATGGCTTAATGAGGGTTAGAAATGGCCAAAAACGGCTGAAAACATGTAAAATACGGTAAAAAAATGGGTAAGAAAAGACAAAAACCAGCTTAAAAATGGTTAAAGAAGTGCAAAACTGGCTGAGAAATGACCAAAGATGGCTTGAAGTGGGTTAAAAATGGCTTAAAGAGGGTTAGAAATGGCCAAAAATGGCTGAAAACATGTAAAATACGGTAAAAAAATGGGTAAGAAAAGACAAAAACCAGCTTAAAAATGGTTAGAGAAGTGCAAAACTGGCTGAGAAATGACCAAAGATGGCTTGAAGTGGGTTAAAAATGGCTTAAAGAGGGTTAGAAATGGCCAAAAATGTTTTCCAAAGGGATAGAGAAGTGCAAAAACGGGTTAGTCACTGCCAAAATTGGCCCCAGAAGTGTCAGAGGTGTGCAAACCCGGGTTGGAAAAGGAAAAATATGGCTTCAAACAGGTTGCAAGTGGGCAAAAATGGTTTCGAGGTCGTCAAAGTTGGCTTAAAAGGGTTAGAGATGAGCAAACATGTGTCAGAAATGTACAAAACCAGCTTAAAAATGGTTAGAGAAGTACAAAACTGGCTGAGAAATGACCAAAGATGGCTTGAAGTGGGTTAAAAATGGCTTAATGAGGGTTAGAAATGGCCAAAAATGGCTGAAAATATGTAAAATACGGTAAAGAAAAGGGTAAGAAAAGACAAAAACCAGCTTAAAAATGGTTAGAGAAGTGCAAAACTGGCTGAGAAATGACCAAAGATGGCTTGAAGTGGGTTAAAAATGGCTTAATGAGGGTTGGAAATTGCCAAAATTGGCTTCCAAAGGGATAGAGAATTGTAAAAACAGGTTAGTTACGGCCAAAATTGGCCCCAGAAGTGTCAGAGGTTTGCAAACCCGGGTTGGAAAAGGAAAAATATGGCTTCAAACAGGTTGCAAGTGGGCAAAAATGGTTTCGAAGTCGTTAAAGTTAACTTAAAAGGGTTAGAAATGAGCAAGCATGGGTCAGAAATGGACAAAACAAGTTTAAAAATGGTTAGAGAAGTGCAAAACTGGCTGAGAAATGACGAAAGATGGCTTGAAGTGGGTTAAAAATGGCGTAATGAGGGTTAGAAATGGCCAAAAACGGCTGAAAACATGTAAAATACGGTAAAAAAATGGGTAAGAAAAGACAAAAACCAGCTTAAAAATGGTTAAAGAAGTGCAAAACTGGCTGAGAAATGACCAAAGATGGCTTGAAGTGGGTTAAAAATGGCTTAAAGATGGTTAGAAATGGCCAAAAATGTTTTCCAAAGGGATAGAGAAGTGCAAAAACGGGTTAGTCACTGCCAAAATTGGCCCCAGAAGTGTCAGAGGTGTGCAAACCCGGGTTGGAAAAGGAAAAATATGGCTTCAAACAGGTTGCAAGTGGGCAAAAATGGTTTCGAGGTCGTCAAAGTTGGCTTAAAAGGGTTAGAGATGAGCAAACATGGGTCAGAAATGGACAAAACAAGTTTAAAAATGGTTAGAGAAGTGCAAAACTGGCTGAGAAATGACCAAAGATGGCTTGAAGTGGGTTAAAAATGGCTTAAAGAGGGTAAGAAATGGCCAAAAATGGCTTCAAAAGGGATAGAGAAGTGTAAAAAACAGGTTAGTTACGGCCAAAATTTGCCCCAGAAGTGTCAGAGGTTTGCAAACCCGGGTTGGAAAAGGAAAAATATGGCTTCAAACAGGTTGCAAGTGGGCAAAAATGGTTTCGAAGTCGTTAAAGTTGGCTTAAAAGGGTTAGAAATGAGCAAGCATGGGTCAGAAATGGACAAAACAAGTTTAAAAATGGTTAGAGAAGTGCAAAACTGGCTGAGAAATGACGAAAGATGGCTTGAAGTGGGTTAAAAATGGCTTAAAGAGGGTTAGAAATGGCCAAAAATGGCTGAAAACATGTAAAATACGGTAAAAAAATGGGTAAGAAAAGACAAAAACCAGCTTAAAAATGGTTAGAGAAGTGCAAAACTGGCTGAGAAATGACCAAAGATGGCTTGAAGTGGGTTAAAAATGGCTTAATGAGGGTTAGAAATGGCCAAAAACGGCTGAAAACATGTAAAATACGGTAAAAAAATGGGTAAGAAAAGACAAAAACCAGCTTAAAAATGGTTAAAGAAGTGCAAAACTGGCTGAGAAATGACCAAAGATGGCTTGAAGTGGGTTAAAAATGGCTTAAAGAGGGTTAGAAATGGCCAAAAATGGCTGAAAACATGTAAAATACGGTAAAAAAATGGGTAAGAAAAGACAAAAACCAGCTTAAAAATGGTTAGAGAAGTGCAAAACTGGCTGAGAAATGACCAAAGATGGCTTGAAGTGGGTTAAAAATGGCTTAAAGAGGGTTAGAAATGGCCAAAAATGTTTTCCAAAGGGATAGAGAAGTGCAAAAACGGGTTAGTCACTGCCAAAATTGGCCCCAGAAGTGTCAGAGGTGTGCAAACCCGGGTTGGAAAAGGAAAAATATGGCTTCAAACAGGTTGCAAGTGGGCAAAAATGGTTTCGAGGTCGTCAAAGTTGGCTTAAAAGGGTTAGAGATGAGCAAACATGGGTCAGAAATGGACAAAACAAGTTTAAAAATGGTTAGAGAAGTGCAAAACTGGCTGAGAAATGACGAAAGATGGCTTGAAGTGGGTTAAAAATGGCTTAAAGAGGGTAAGAAATGGCCAAAAATGGCTTCCAAAGGGATAGAGAAGTGTAAAAACAGGTTAGTTACGGCCAAAATTGGCCCCAGAAGTGTCAGAGGTTTGCAAACCCGGGTTGGAAAAGGAAAAATATGGCTTCAAACAGGTTGCAAGTGGGCAAAAATGGTTTCGAAGTCGTTAAAGTTGGCTTAAAAGGGTTAGAAATGAGCAAGCATGGGTCAGAAATGGACAAAACAAGTTTAAAAATGGTTAGAGAAGTGCAAAACTGGCTGAGAAATGACGAAAGATGGCTTGAAGTGGGTTAAAAATGGCTTAAAGAGGGTTAGAAATGGCCAAAAATGGCTGAAAACATGTAAAATACGCTAAAAAAATGGGTAAGAAAAGACAAAAACCAGCTTAAAAATGGTTAGAGAAGTGCAAAACTGGCTGAGAAATGACCAAAGATGGCTTGAAGTGGGTTAAAAATGGCTTAATGAGGGTTAGAAATGGCCAAAAACGGCTGAAAACATGTAAAATACAGTAAAAAAATGGGTAAGAAAAGACAAAAACCAGCTTAAAAATGGTTAAAGAAGTGCAAAACTGGCTGAGAAATGACCAAAGATGGCTTGAAGTGGGTTAAAAATGGCTTAAAGAGGGTTAGAAATGGCCAAAAATGGCTGAAAACATGTAAAATACGGTAAAAAAATGGGTAAGAAAAGACAAAAACCAGCTTAAAAATGGTTAGAGAAGTGCAAAACTGGCTGAGAAATGACGAAAGATGGCTTGAAGTGGGTTAAAAATGGCTTAAAGATGGTTAGAAATGGCCAAAAATGTTTTCCAAAGGGATAGAGAAGTGCAAAAACGGGTTAGTCACTGCCAAAATTGGCCCCAGAAGTGTCAGAGGTGTGCAAACCCGGGTTGGAAAAGGAAAAATATGGCTTCAAACAGGTTGCAAGTGGGCAAAAATGGTTTCGAGGTCGTCAAAGTTGGCTTAAAAGGGTTAGAGATGAGCAAGCATGGGTCAGAAATGGACAAAACAAGTTTAAAAATGGTTAGAGAAGTGCAAAACTGGCTGAGAAATGACGAAAGATGGCTTGAAGTGGGTTAAAAATGGCTTAAAGAGGGTAAGAAATGGCCAAAAATGGCTTCCAAAGGGATAGAGAAGTGTAAAAACAGGTTAGTTACGGCCAAAATTGGCCCCAGAAGTGTCAGAGGTTTGCAAACCCGGGTTGGAAAAGGAAAAATATGGCTTCAAACAGGTTGCAAGTGGGCAAAAATGGTTTCGAGGTCGTCAAAGTTGGCTTAAAAGGGTTAGAGATGAGCAAACATGGGTCAGAAATGTACAAAACCAGCTTAAAAATGGTTAGAGAAGTGCAAAACTGGCTGAGAAATGACAAAAGATGGCTTGAAGTGGGTTAAAAATGGCTTAAAGAGGGTAAGAAATGGCCAAAAATGGCTTCCAAAGGGATAGAGAAGTGTAAAAACAGGTTAGTTACGGCCAAAATTGGCCCCAGAAGTGTCAGAGGTTTGCAAACCCGGGTTGGAAAAGGAAAAATATGGCTTCAAACAGGTTGCAAGTGGGCAAAAATGGTTTCGAAGTCGTTAAAGTTGGCTTAAAAGGGTTAGAAATGAGCAAGCATGGGTCAGAAATGGACAAAACAAGTTTAAAAATGGTTAGAGAAGTGCAAAACTGGCTGAGAAATGACGAAAGATGGCTTGAAGTGGGTTAAAAATGGCTTAAAGAGGGTTAGAAATGGCCAAAAATGGCTGAAAACATGTAAAATACGCTAAAAAAATGGGTAAGAAAAAACAAAAACCAGCTTAAAAATGGTTAGAGAAGTGCAAAACTGGCTGAGAAATGACCAAAGATGGCTTGAAGTGGGTTAAAAATGGCTTAAAGAGGGTTAGAAATGGCCAAAAACGGCTGAAAACATGTAAAATACGGTAAAAAAATGGGTAAGAAAAGACAAAAACCAGCTTAAAAATGGTTAAAGAAGTGCAAAACTGGCTGAGAAATGACCAAAGATGGCTTGAAGTGGGTTAAAAATGGCTTAAAGAGGGTTAGAAATGGCCAAAAATGGCTGAAAACATGTAAAATACGGTAAAAAAATGGGTAAGAAAAGACAAAAACCAGCTTAAAAATGGTTAGAGAAGTGCAAAACTGGCTGAGAAATGACCAAAGATGGCTTGAAGTGGGTTAAAAATGGCTTAAAGATGGTTAGAAATGGCCAAAAATGTTTTCCAAAGGGATAGAGAAGTGCAAAAACGGGTTAGTCACTGCCAAAATTGGCCCCAGAAGTGTCAGAGGTGTGCAAACCCGGGTTGGAAAAGGAAAAATATGGCTTCAAACAGGTTGCAAGTGGGCAAAAATGGTTTCGAGGTCGTCAAAGTTGGCTTAAAAGGGTTAGAGATGAGCAAACATGGGTCAGAAATGGACAAAACAAGTTTAAAAATGGTTAGAGAAGTGCAAAACTGGCTGAGAAATGACGAAAGATGGCTTGAAGTGGGTTAAAAATGGCTTAAAGAGGGTAAGAAATGGCCAAAAATGGCTTCCAAAGGGATAGAGAATTGTAAAAAACAGGTTAGTTACGGCCAAAATTGGCCCCAGAAGTGTCAGAGGTTTGCAAACCCGGGTTGGAAAAGGAAAAATATGGCTTCAAACAGGTTGCAAGTGGGCAAAAATGGTTTCGAAGTCGTTAAAGTTGGCTTAAAAGGGTTAGAAATGAGCAAGCATGGGTCAGAAATGGACAAAACAAGTTTAAAAATGGTTAGAGAAGTGCAAAACTGGCTGAGAAATGACGAAAGATGGCTTGAAGTGGGTTAAAAATGGCTTAAAGAGGGTTAGAAATGGCCAAAAATGTTTTCCAAAGGGATAGAGAAGTGCAAAAACGGGTTAGTCACTGCCAAAATTGGCCCCAGAAGTGTCAGAGGTGTGCAAACCCGGGTTGGAAAAGGAAAAATATGGCTTCAAACAGGTTGCAAGTGGGCAAAAATGGTTTCGAGGTCGTCAAAGTTGGCTTAAAAGGGTTAGAGATGAGCAAACATGTGTCAGAAATGTACAAAACCAGCTTAAAAATGGTTAGATAAGTACAAAACTGGCTGAGAAATGACCAAAGATGGCTTGAAGTGGGTTAAAAATGGCTTAATGAGGGTTAGAAATGGCCAAAAATGGCTGAAAATATGTAAAATACGGTAAAGAAAAGGGTAAGAAAAGACAAAAACCAGCTTAAAAATGGTTAGAGAAGTGCAAAACTGGCTGAGAAATGACCAAAGATGGCTTGAAGTGGGTTAAAAATGGCTTAATGAGGGTTGGAAATTGCCAAAATTGGCTTCCAAAGGGATAGAGAAGTGTAAAAACAGGTTAGTTACGGCCAAAATTGGCCCCAGAAGTGTCAGAGGTTTGCAAACCCGGGTTGGAAAAGGAAAAATATGGCTTCAAACAGGTTGCAAGTGGGCAAAAATGGTTTCGAAGTCGTTAAAGTTAACTTAAAAGGGTTAGAAATGAGCAAGCATGGGTCAGAAATGGACAAAACAAGTTTAAAAATGGTTAGAGAAGTGCAAAACTGGCTGAGAAATGACGAAAGATGGCTTGAAGTGGGTTAAAAATGGCTTAATGAGGGATAGAAATGGCCAAAAACGGCTGAAAACATGTAAAATACGGTAAAAAAATGGGTAAGAAAAGACAAAAACCAGCTTAAAAATGGTTAAAGAAGTGCAAAACTGGCTGAGAAATGACCAAAGATGGCTTGAAGTGGGTTAAAAATGGCTTAAAGAGGGTTAGAAATGGCCAAAAATGGCTGAAAACATGTAAAATACGGTAAAAAAAATGGGTAAGAAAAGACAAAAACCAGCTTAAAAATGGTTAGAGAAGTGCAAAACTGGCTGAGAAATGACCAAAGATGGCTTGAAGTGGGTTAAAAATGGCTTAAAGATGGTTAGAAATGGCCAAAAATGTTTTCCAAAGGGATAGAGAAGTGCAAAAACGGGTTAGACACTGCCAAAATTGGCCCCAGAAGTGTCAGAGGTGTGCAAACCCGGGTTGGAAAAGGAAAAATATGGCTTCAAACAGGTTGCAAGTGGGCAAAAATGGTTTCGAGGTCGTCAAAGTTGGCTTAAAAGGGTTAGAGATGAGCAAGCATGGGTCAGAAATGGACAAAACAAGTTTAAAAATGGTTAGAGAAGTGCAAAACTGGCTGAGAAATGACGAAAGATGGCTTGAAGTGGGTTAAAAATGGCTTAAAGAGGGTAAGAAATGGCCAAAAATGGCTTCTAAAAGGGATAGATTAGTGCAAAAACAGGTTAGTTACGGCCAAAATTGGCCCCAGAAGTGTCAGAGGTGTGCAAACCCGGGTTGGAAAAGGAAAAATATGGCTTCAAACAGGTTGCAAGTGGGCAAAAATGGTTTCGAAGTCGTTAAAGTTGGCTTAAAAGGGTTAGAAATGAGCAAGCATGGGTCAGAAATGGACAAAACAAGTTTAAAAATGGTTAGAGAAGTGCAAAACTGGCTGAGAAATGACGAAAGATGGCTTGAAGTGGGTTAAAAATGGCTTAATGAGGGTTAGAAATGGCCAAAAAACGGCTGAAAACATGTAAAATACGGTAAAAAAATGGGTAAGAAAAGACAAAAACCAGCTTAAAAATGGTTAGAGAAGTGCAAAACTGGCTGAGAAATGACCAAAGATGGCTTGAAGTGGGTTAAAAATGGCTTAAAGATGGTTAGAAATGGCCAAAAATGTTTTCCAAAGGGATAGAGAAGTGCAAAAACGGGTTAGTCACTGCCAAAATTGGCCCCAGAAGTGTCAGAGGTGTGCAAACCCGGGTTGGAAAAGGAAAAATATGGCTTCAAACAGGTTGCAAGTGGGCAAAAATGGTTTCGAGGTCGTCAAAGTTGGCTTAAAAGGGTTAGAGATGAGCAAACATGGGTCAGAAATGGAGAAAACAAGTTTAAAAATGGTTAGAGAAGTGCAAAACTGGCTGAGAAATGACCAAAGATGGCTTGAAGTGGGTTAAAAATGGCTTAAAGAGGGTTAGAAATGGCCAAAAATGTTTTCCAAAGGGATAGAGAAGTGCAAAAAACGGGTTAGTCACTGCCAAAATTGGCCCCAGAAGTTTCAGAGGTGTGCAAACCCGGGTTGGAAAAGGAAAAATATGGCTTCAAACAGGTTGCAAGTGGGCAAAAATGGTTTCGAGGTCGTCAAAGTTGGCTTAAAAGGGTTAGAGATGAGCAAACATGTGTCAGAAATGTACAAAACCAGCTTAAAAATGGTTAGAGAAGTGCAAAACTGGCTGAGAAATGACGAAAGATGGCTTGAAGTGGGTTAAAAATGGCTTAATGAGGGTTAGAAATGGCCAAAAACGGCTGAAAACATGTAAAATACGGTAAAAAAATGGGTAAGAAAAGACAAAAACCAGCTTAAAAATGGTTAAAGAAGTGCAAAACTGCCTGAGAAATGACCAAAGATGGCTTGAAGTGGGTTAAAAATGGCTTAAAGAGGGTTAGAAATGGCCAAAAATGGCTGAAAACATGTAAAATACGGTAAAAAAATGGGTAAGAAAAGACAAAAACCAGCTTAAAAATGGTTAGAGAAGTGCAAAACTGGCTGAGAAATGACCAAAGATGGCTTGAAGTGGGTTAAAAATGGCTTAAAGATGGTTAGAAATGGCCAAAAATGTTTTCCAAAGGGATAGAGAAGTGCAAAAAACAGGTTAGTTACGGCCAAAATTGGCCCCAGAAGTGTCAGAGGTTTGCAAACCCGGGTTGGAAAAGGAAAAATATGGCTTCAAACAGGTTGCAAGTGGGCAAAAATGGTTTCGAGGTCGTCAAAGTTGGCTTAAAAGGGTTAGAGATGAGCAAGCATGGGTCAGAAATGGACAAAACAAGTTTAAAAATGGTTAGAGAAGTGCAAAAACTGGCTGAGAAATGACGAAAGATGGCTTGAAGTGGGTTAAAAATGGCTTAAAGAGGGTTAGAAATGGCCAAAAATGTTTTCCAAAGGGATAGAGAAGTTGAAAAAACGGGTTAGTCACTGCCAAAATTGGCCCCAGAAGTGTCAGAGGTGTGCAAACCCGGGTTGGAAAAGGAAAAATATGGCTTCAAACAGGTTGCAAGTGGGCAAAAATGGTTTCGAGGTCGTCAAAGTTGGCTTAAAAGGGTTAGAGATGAGCAAGCATGTGTCAGAAATGTACAAAACCAGCTTAAAAATGGTTAGAGAAGTGCAAAACTGGTTGAGAAATGACCAAAGATGGCTTGAAGTGGGTTAAAAATGGCTTAAAGAGGGTTAGAAATGGCCAAAAATGGCTGAAAACATGTAAAATACGGTAAAAAAAAGGGTAAGAAAAGACAAAAACCAGCTTAAAAATGGTTAGAGAAGTGCAAAACTGGCTGAGAAATGACCAAAGATGGCTTGAAGTCGTTTAAAAATGGCTTAATGAGGGTTGGAAATTGCCAAAATTGGCTTCCAAAGGGATAGAGAAGTGTAAAAACAGGTTAGTTACGGCCAAAATTGGCCCCAGAAGTGTCAGAGGTTTGCAAACCCGGGTTGGAAAAGGAAAAATATGGCTTCAAACAGGTTGCAAGTGGGCAAAAATGGTTTCGAAGTCGTTAAAGTTAACTTAAAAGGGTTAGAAATGAGCAAGCATGGGTCAGAAATGGACAAAACAAGTTTAAAAATGGTTAGAGAAGTGCAAAACTGGCTGAGAAATGACGAAAGATGGCTTGAAGTGGGTTAAAAATGGCTTAATGAGGGTTAGAAATGGCCAAAAACGGCTGAAAACATGTAAAATACGGTAAAAAAAATGGGTAAGAAAAGACAAAAACCAGCTTAAAAATGGTTAAAGAAGTGCAAAACTGGCTGAGAAATGACCAAAGATGGCTTGAAGTGGGTTAAAAATGGCTTAAAGATGGTTAGAAATGGCCAAAAATGTTTTCCAAAGGGATAGAGAAGTGCAAAAACGGGTTAGTCACTGCCAAAATTGGCCCCAGAAGTGTCAGAGGTGTGCAAACCCGGGTTGGAAAAGGAAAAATATGGCTTCAAACAGGTTGCAAGTGGGCAAAAATGGTTTCGAGGTCGTCAAAGTTGGCTTAAAAGGGTTAGAGATGAGCAAACATGGGTCAGAAATGGACAAAACAAGTTTAAAAATGGTTAGAGAAGTGCAAAACTGGCTGAGAAATGACGAAAGATGGCTTGAAGTGGGTTAAAAATGGCTTAAAGAGGGTAAGAAATGGCCAAAAATGGCTTCCAAAGGGATAGAGAAGTGTAAAAACAGGTTAGTTACGGCCAAAATTGGCCCCAGAAGTGTCAGAGGTTTGCAAACCCGGGTTGGAAAAGGAAAAATATGGCTTCAAACAGGTTGCAAGTGGGCAAAAATGGTTTCGAAGTCGTTAAAGTTGGCTTAAAAGGGTTAGAAATGAGCAAGCATGGGTCAGAAATGGACAAAACCAGCTTAAAAATGGTTAGAGAAGTGCAAAACTGGCTGAGAAATGACGAAAGATGGCTTGAAGTGGGTTAAAAATGGCTTAAAGAGGGTTAGAAATGGCCAAAAATGTTTTCCAAAGGGATAGAGAAGTGCAAAAACGGGTTAGACACTGCCAAAATTGGCCCCAGAAGTGTCAGAGGTGTGCAAACCCGGGTTGGAAAAGGAAAAATATGGCTTCAAACAGGTTGCAAGTGGGCAAAAATGGTTTCGAGGTCGTCAAAGTTGGCTTAAAAGGGTTAGACATGAGCAAGCATGGGTCAGAAATGGACAAAACAAGTTTAAAAATGGTTAGAGAAGTGCAAAACTGGCTGAGAAATGACGAAAGATGGCTTGAAGTGGGTTAAAAATGGCTTAAAGAGGGTAAGAAATGGCCAAAAATGGCTTCTAAAAGGGATAGATTAGTGCAAAAACAGGTTAGTTACGGCCAAAATTGGCCCCAGAAGTGTCAGAGGTGTGCAAACCCGGGTTGGAAAAGGAAAAATATGGCTTCAAACAGGTTGCAAGTGGGCAAAAATGGTTTCGAAGTCGTTAAAGTTGGCTTAAAAGGGTTAGAAATGAGCAAGCATGGGTCAGAAATGGACAAAACAAGTTTAAAAATGGTTAGAGAAGTGCAAAACTGGCTGAGAAATGACGAAAGATGGCTTGAAGTGGGTTAAAAATGGCTTAATGAGGGTTAGAAATGGCCAAAAACGGCTGAAAACATGTAAAATACGGTAAAAAAATGGGTAAGAAAAGACAAAAACCAGCTTAAAAATGGTTAAAGAAGTGCAAAACTGGCTGAGAAATGACCAAAGATGGCTTGAAGTGGGTTAAAAATGGCTTAAAGAGGGTTAGAAAAGGCCAAAAATGGCTGAAAACATGTAAAATACGGTAAAAAAAATGGGTAAGAAAAGACAAAAACCAGCTTAAAAATGGTTAGAGAAGTGCAAAACTGGCTGAGAAATGACCAAAGATGGCTTGAAGTGGGTTAAAAATGGCTTAAAGATGGTTAGAAATGGCCAAAAATGTTTTCCAAAGGGATAGAGAAGTGCAAAAACGGGTTAGTCACTGCCAAAATTGGCCCCAGAAGTGTCAGAGGTGTGCAAACCCGGGTTGGAAAAGGAAAAATATGGCTTCAAACAGGTTGCAAGTGGGCAAAAATGGTTTCGAGGTCGTCAAAGTTGGCTTAAAAGGGTTAGAGATGAGCAAACATGGGTCAGAAATGGACAAAACAAGTTTAAAAATGGTTAGAGAAGTGCAAAACTGGCTGAGAAATGACCAAAGATGGCTTGAAGTGGGTTAAAAATGGCTTAAAGAGGGTTAGAAATGGCCAAAAATGTTTTCCAAAGGGATAGAGAAGTGCAAAAAACGGGTTAGTCACTGCCAAAATTGGCCCCAGAAGTTTCAGAGGTGTGCAAACCCGGGTTGGAAAAGGAAAAATATGGCTTCAAACAGGTTGCAAGTGGGCAAAAATGGTTTCGAGGTCGTCAAAGTTGGCTTAAAAGGGTTAGAGATGAGCAAACATGTGTCAGAAATGTACAAAACCAGCTTAAAAATGGTTAGAGAAGTGCAAAACTGGCTGAGAAATGACCAAAGATGGCTTGAAGTGGGTTAAAAATGGCTTAATGAGGGTTAGAAATGGCCAAAAATGGCTGAAAATATGTAAAATACGGTAAAAAAATGGGTAAGAAAAGACAAAAACCAGCTTAAAAATGGTTAGAGAAGTGCAAAACTCGCTGAGAAATGACCAAAGATGGCTTGAAGTGGGTTAAAAATGGCTTAATGAGGGTTGGAAATTGCCAAAATTGGCTTCCAAAGGGATAGAGAAGTGTAAAAAACAGGTTAGTTACGGCCAAAATTGGCCCCAGAAGTGTCAGAGGTTTGCAAACCCGGGTTGGAAAAGGAAAAATATGGCTTCAAACAGGTTGCAAGTGGGCAAAAATGGTTTCGAAGTCGTTAAAGTTAACTTAAAAGGGTTAGAAATGAGCAAGCATGGGTCAGAAATGGACAAAACAAGTTTAAAAATGGTTAGAGAAGTGCAAAACTGGCTGAGAAATGACGAAAGATGGCTTGAAGTGGGTTAAAAATGGCTTAATGAGGGTTAGAAATGGCCAAAAACGGCTGAAAACATGTAAAATACGGTAAAAAAATGGGTAAGAAAAGACAAAAACCAGCTTAAAAATGGTTAAAGAAGTGCAAAACTGCCTGAGAAATGACCAAAGATGGCTTGAAGTGGGTTAAAAATGGCTTAAAGAGGGTTAGAAATGGCCAAAAATGGCTGAAAACATGTAAAATACGGTAAAAAAAATGGGTAAGAAAAGACAAAAACCAGCTTAAAAATGGTTAGAGAAGTGCAAAACTGGCTGAGAAATGACCAAAGATGGCTTGAAGTGGGTTAAAAATGGCTTAAAGATGGTTAGAAATGGCCAAAAATGTTTTCCAAAGGGATAGAGAAGTGCAAAAACGGGTTAGTCACTGCCAAAATTGGCCCCAGAAGTGTCAGAGGTGTGCAAACCCGGGTTGGAAAAGGAAAAATATGGCTTCAAACAGGTTGCAAGTGGGCAAAAATGGTTTCGAGGTCGTCAAAGTTGGCTTAAAAGGGTTAGAGATGAGCAAACATGGGTCAGAAATGGACAAAACAAGTTTAAAAATGGTTAGAGAAGTGCAAAACTGGCTGAGAAATGACCAAAGATGGCTTGAAGTGGGTTAAAAATGGCTTAAAGAGGGTTAGAAATGGCCAAAAATGTTTTCCAAAGGGATAGAGAAGTGCAAAAAACGGGTTAGTCACTGCCAAAATTGGCCCCAGAAGTTTCAGAGGTGTGCAAACCCGGGTTGGAAAAGGAAAAATATGGCTTCAAACAGGTTTGCAAGTGGGCAAAAATGGTTTCGAGGTCGTCAAAGTTGGCTTAAAAGGGTTAGAGATGAGCAAACATGTCTCAGAAATGTACAAAACCAGCTTAAAAATGGTTAGAGAAGTGCAAAACTGGCTGAGAAATGACCAAAGATGGCTTGAAGTGGGTTAAAAATGGCTTAATGAGGGTTAGAAATGGCCAAAAATGGCTGAAAATATGTAAAATACGGTAAAAAAAAGGGTAAGAAAAGACAAAAACCAGCTTAAAAATGGTTAGAGAAGTGCAAAACTGGCTGAGAAATGACCAAAGATGGCTTGAAGTGGGTTAAAAATGGCTTAATGAGGGTTGGAAATTGCCAAAATTGGCTTCCAAAGGGATAGAGAAGTGTAAAAAACAGGTTAGTTACGGCCAAAATTGGCCCCAGAAGTGTCAGAGGTTTGCAAACCCGGGTTGGAAAAGGAAAAATATGGCTTCAAACAGGTTGCAAGTGGGCAAAAATGGTTTCGAAGTCGTTAAAGTTAACTTAAAAGGGTTAGAAATGAGCAAGCATGGGTCAGAAATGGACAAAACAAGTTTAAAAATGGTTAGAGAAGTGCAAAACTGGCTGAGAAATGACGAAAGATGGCTTGAAGTGGGTTAAAAATGGCTTAATGAGGGTTAGAAATGGCCAAAAACGGCTGAAAACATGTAAAATACGGTAAAAAAATGGGTAAGAAAAGACAAAAACCAGCTTAAAAATGGTTAAAGAAGTGCAAAACTGCCTGAGAAATGACCAAAGATGGCTTGAAGTGGGTTAAAAATGGCTTAAAGAGGGTTAGAAATGGCCAAAAATGGCTGAAAACATGTAAAATACGGTAAAAAAATGGGTAAGAAAAGACAAAAACCAGCTTAAAAATGGTTAGAGAAGTGCAAAACTGGCTGAGAAATGACCAAAGATGGCTTGAAGTGGGTTAAAAATGGCTTAAAGATGGTTAGAAATGGCCAAAAATGTTTTCCAAAGGGATAGAGAAGTGCAAAAACAGGTTAGTTACGGCCAAAATTGGCCCCAGAAGTGTCAGAGGTTTGCAAACCCGGGTTGGAAAAGGAAAAATATGGCTTCAAACAGGTTGCAAGTGGGCAAAAATGGTTTCGAGGTCGTCAAAGTTGGCTTAAAAGGGTTAGAGATGAGCAAGCATGGGTCAGAAATGGACAAAACAAGTTTAAAAATGGTTAGAGAAGTGCAAAACTGGCTGAGAAATGACGAAAGATGGCTTGAAGTGGGTTAAAAATGGCTTAAAGAGGGTTAGAAATGGCCAAAAATGTTTTCCAAAGGGATAGAGAAGTGCAAAAACGGGTTAGTCACTGCCAAAATTGGCCCCAGAAGTGTCAGAGGTGTGCAAACCCGGGTTGGAAAAGGAAAAATATGGCTTCAAACAGGTTGCAAGTGGGCAAAAATGGTTTCGAGGTCGTCAAAGTTGGCTTAAAAGGGTTAGAGATGAGCAAACATGTGTCAGAAATGTACAAAACCAGCTTAAAAATGGTTAGAGAAGTGCAAAACTGGTTGAGAAATGACCAAAGATGGCTTGAAGTGGGTTAAAAATGGCTTAATGAGGGTTAGAAATGGCCAAAAATGGCTGAAAATATGTAAAATACGGTAAAAAAAAGGGTAAGAAAAGACAAAAACCAGCTTAAAAATGGTTAGAGAAGTGCAAAACTGGCTGAGAAATGACCAAAGATGGCTTGAAGTGGGTTAAAAATGGCTTAATGAGGGTTGGAAATTGCCAAAATTGGCTTCCAAAGGGATAGAGAAGTGTAAAAAACAGGTTAGTTACGGCCAAAATTGGCCCCAGAAGTGTCAGAGGTTTGCAAACCCGGGTTGGAAAAGGAAAAATATGGCTTCAAACAGGTTGCAAGTGGGCAAAAATGGTTTCGAAGTCGTTAAAGTTAACTTAAAAGGGTTAGAAATGAGCAAGCATGGGTCAGAAATGGACAAAACAAGTTTAAAAATGGTTAGAGAAGTGCAAAACTGGCTGAGAAATGACGAAAGATGGCTTGAAGTGGGTTAAAAATGGCTTAAAGAGGGTTAGAAATGGCCAAAAATGTTTTCCAAAGGGATAGAGAAGTGCAAAAACGGGTTAGTCACTGCCAAAATTGGCCCCAGAAGTGTCAGAGGTGTGCAAACCCGGGTTGGAAAAGGAAAAATATGGCTTCAAACAGGTTGCAAGTGGGCAAAAATGGTTTCGAGGTCGTCAAAGTTGGCTTAAAAGGGTTAGAGATGAGCAAACATGTGTCAGAAATGTACAAAACCAGCTTAAAAATGGTTAGAGAAGTACAAAACTGGCTGAGAAATGACCAAAGATGGCTTGAAGTGGGTTAAAAATGGCTTAATGAGGGTTAGAAATGGCCAAAAATGGCTGAAAATATGTAAAATACGGTAAAGAAAAGGGTAAGAAAAGACAAAAACCAGCTTAAAAATGGTTAGAGAAGTGCAAAACTGGCTGAGAAATGACCAAAGATGGCTTGAAGTGGGTTAAAAATGGCTTAATGAGGGTTGGAAATTGCCAAAATTGGCTTCCAAAGGGATAGAGAAGTGTAAAAACATTTTAGTTACGGCCAAAATTGGCCCCAGAAGTGTCAGAGGTTTGCAAACCCGGGTTGGAAAAGGAAAAATATGGCTTCAAACAGGTTGCAAGTGGGCAAAAATGGTTTCGAAGTCGTTAAAGTTAACTTAAAAGGGTTAGAAATGAGCAAGCATGGGTCAGAAATGGACAAAACAAGTTTAAAAATGGTTAGAGAAGTGCAAAACTGGCTGAGAAATGACGAAAGATGGCTTGAAGTGGGTTAAAAATGGCTTAATGAGGGTTAGAAATGGCCAAAAACGGCTGAAAACATGTAAAATACGGTAAAAAAATGGGTAAGAAAAGACAAAAACCAGCTTAAAAATGGTTAAAGAAGTGCAAAACTGGCTGAGAAATGACCAAAGATGGCTTGAAGTGGGTTAAAAATGGCTTAAAGAGGGTTAGAAATGGCCAAAAATGGCTGAAAACATGTAAAATACGGTAAAAAAAATGGGTAAGAAAAGACAAAAACCAGCTTAAAAATGGTTAGAGAAGTGCAAAACTGGCTGAGAAATGACCAAAGATGGCTTGAAGTGGGTTAAAAATGGCTTAAACATGGTTAGAAATGGCCAAAAATGTTTTCCAAAGGGATAGAGAAGTGCAAAAACGGGTTAGTCACTGCCAAAATTGGCCCCAGAAGTGTCAGAGGTGTGCAAACCCGGGTTGGAAAAGGAAAAATATGGCTTCAAACAGGTTGCAAGTGGGCAAAAATGGTTTCGAGGTCGTCAAAGTTGGCTTAAAAGGGTTAGAGATGAGCAAACATGGGTCAGAAATGGACAAAACCAGCTTAAAAATGGTTAGAGAAGTGCAAAACTGGCTGAGAAATGACCAAAGATGGCTTGAAGTGGGTTAAAAATGGCTTAATGAGGGTTAGAAATGGCCAAAAATGGCTGAAAACATGTAAAATACGGTAAAAAAAAGGGTAAGAAATGTACAAAACCAGCTTAAAAATGGTTAGAGAAGTGCAAAACTGGCTGAGAAATGACCAAAGATGGCTTGAAGTGGGTTAAAAATGGCTTAATGAGGGATAGAAATGGCCAAAAACGGCTGAAAACATGTAAAATACGGTAAAAAAATGGGTAAGAAAAGACAAAAACCAGCTTAAAAATGGTTAAAGAAGTGCAAAACTGGCTGAGAAATGACCAAAGATGGCTTGAAGTGGGTTAAAAATGGCTTAAAGAGGGTTAGAAATGGCCAAAAATGGCTGAAAACATGTAAAATACGGTAAAAAAGATGGGTAAGAAAAGACAAAAACCAGCTTAAAAATGGTTAGAGAAGTGCAAAACTGGCTGAGAAATGACCAAAGATGGCTTGAAGTGGGTTAAAAATGGCTTAAAGATGGTTAGAAATGGCCAAAAATGTTTTCCAAAGGGATAGAGAAGTGCAAAAACGGGTTAGACACTGCCAAAATTGGCCCCAGAAGTGTCAGAGGTGTGCAAACCCGGGTTGGAAAAGGAAAAATATGGCTTCAAACAGGTTGCAAGTGGGCAAAAATGGTTTCGAGGTCGTCAAAGTTGGCTTAAAAGGGTTAGAGATGAGCAAGCATGGGTCAGAAATGGACAAAACAAGTTTAAAAATGGTTAGAGAAGTGCAAAACTGGCTGAGAAATGACGAAAGATGGCTTGAAGTGGGTTAAAAATGGCTTAAAGAGGGTAAGAAATGGCCAAAAATGGCTTCTAAAAGGGATAGAGTAGTGCAAAAACAGGTTAGTTACGGCCAAAATTGGCCCCAGAAGTGTCAGAGGTGTGCAAACCCGGGTTGGAAAAGGAAAAATATGGCTTCAAACAGGTTGCAAGTGGGCAAAAATGGTTTCGAAGTCGTTAAAGTTGGCTTAAAAGGGTTAGAAATGAGCAAGCATGGGTCAGAAATGGACAAAACAAGTTTAAAAATGGTTAGAGAAGTGCAAAACTGGCTGAGAAATGACGAAAGATGGCTTGAAGTGGGTTAAAAATGGCTTAATGAGGGTTAGAAATGGCCAAAAACGGCTGAAAACATGTAAAATACGGTAAAAAAATGGGTAAGAAAAGACAAAAACCAGCTTAAAAATGGTTAGAGAAGTGCAAAAACTGGCTGAGAAATGACCAAAGATGGCTTGAAGTGGGTTAAAAATGGCTTAAAGAGGGTTAGAAATGGCCAAAAATGGCTGAAAACATGTAAAATACGGTCAAAAAAATGGGTAAGAAAAGACAAAAACCAGCTTAAAAATGGTTAGAGAAGTGCAAAACTGGCTGAGAAATGACCAAAGATGGCTTGAAGTGGGTTAAAAATGGCTTAAAGATGGTTAGAAATGGCCAAAAATGTTTTCCAAAGGGATAGAGAAGTGCAAAAACGGGTTAGTCACTGCCAAAATTGGCCCCAGAAGTGTCAGAGGTGTGCAAACCCGGGTTGGAAAAGGAAAAATATGGCTTCAAACAGGTTGCAAGTGGGCAAAAATGGTTTCGAGGTCGTCAAAGTTGGCTTAAAAGGGTTAGAGATGAGCAAACATGGGTCAGAAATGGACAAAACAAGTTTAAAAATGGTTAGAGAAGTGCAAAACTGGCTGAGAAATGACCAAAGATGGCTTGAAGTGGGTTAAAAATGGCTTAAAGAGGGTTAGAAATGGCCAAAAATGTTTTCCAAAGGGATAGAGAAGTGCAAAAACGGGTTAGTCACTGCCAAAATTGGCCCCAGAAGTGTCAGAGGTGTGCAAACCCGGGTTGGAAAAGGAAAAATATGGCTTCAAACAGGTTGCAAGTGGGCAAAAATGGTTTCGAGGTCGTCAAAGTTGGCTTAAAAGGGTTAGAGATGAGCAAACATGTGTCAGAAATGTACAAAACCAGCTTAAAAATGGTTAGAGAAGTGCAAAACTGGCTGAGAAATGACGAAAGATGGCTTGAAGTGGGTTAAAAATGGCTTAATGAGGGTTAGAAATGGCCAAAAACGGCTGAAAACATGTAAAATACGGTAAAAAAATGGGTAAGAAAAGACAAAAACCAGCTTAAAAATGGTTAGAGAAGTGCAAAACTGGCTGAGAAATGACCAAAGATGGCTTGAAGTGGGTTAAAAATGGCTTAAAGAGGGTTAGAAATGGCCAAAAATGGCTGAAAACATGTAAAATACGGTAAAAAAAATGGGTAAGAAAAGACAAAAACCAGCTTAAAAATGGTTAGAGAAGTGCAAAACTGGCTGAGAAATGACCAAAGATGGCTTGAAGTGGGTTAAAAATGGCTTAAAGATGGTTAGAAATGGCCAAAAATGTTTTCCAAAGGGATAGAGAAGTGCAAAAAACGGGTTAGTCACTGCCAAAATTGGCCCCAGAAGTGTCAGAGGTGTGCAAACCCGGGTTGGAAAAGGAAAAATATGGCTTCAAACAGGTTGCAAGTGGGCAAAAATGGTTTCGAGGTCGTCAAAGTTGGCTTAAAAGGGTTAGAGATGAGCAAACATGGGTCAGAAATGGACAAAACAAGTTTAAAAATGGTTAGAGAAGTGCAAAACTGGCTGAGAAATGACCAAAGATGGCTTGAAGTGGGTTAAAAATGGCTTAAAGAGGGTTAGAAATGGCCAAAAATGTTTTCCAAAGGGATAGAGAAGTGCAAAAAACGGGTTAGTCACTGCCAAAATTGGCCCCAGAAGTGTCAGAGGTGTGCAAACCCGGGTTGGAAAAGGAAAAATATGGCTTCAAACAGGTTGCAAGTGGGCAAAAATGGTTTCGAGGTCGTCAAAGTTGGCTTAAAAGGGTTAGAGATGAGCAAACATGTGTCAGAAATGTACAAAACCAGCTTAAAAATGGTTAGAGAAGTGCAAAACTGGCTGAGAAATGACCAAAGATGGCTTGAAGTGGGTTAAAAATGGCTTAATGAGGGTTAGAAATGGCCAAAAATGGCTGAAAATATGTAAAATACGGTAAAAAAAAGGGTAAGAAAAGACAAAAACCAGCTTAAAAATGGTTAGAGAAGTGCAAAACTCGCTGAGAAATGACCAAAGATGGCTTGAAGTGGGTTAAAAATGGCTTAATGAGGGTTGGAAATTGCCAAAATTGGCTTCCAAAGGGATAGAGAAGTGTAAAAACAGGTTAGTTACGGCCAAAATTGGCCCCAGAAGTGTCAGAGGTTTGCAAACCCGGGTTGGAAAAGGAAAAATATGGCTTCAAACAGGTTCCAAGTGGGCAAAAATGGTTTCGAAGTCGTTAAAGTTAACTTAAAAGGGTTAGAAATGAGCAAGCATGGGCCAGAAATGGACAAAACAAGTTTAAAAATGGTTAGAGAAGTGCAAAACTGGCTGAGAAATGACGAAAGATGGCTTGAAGTGGGTTAAAAATGGCTTAATGAGGGTTAGAAATGGCCAAAAACGGCTGAAAACATGTAAAATACGGTAAAAAAATGGGTAAGAAAAGACAAAAACCAGCTTAAAAATGGTTAAAGAAGTGCAAAACTGGCTGAGAAATGACCAAAGATGGCTTGAAGTGGGTTAAAAATGGCTTAAAGAGGGTTAGAAATGGCCAAATATGGCTGAAAACATGTAAAATACGGTAAAAAAATGGGTAAGAAAAGACAAAAACCAGCTTAAAAATGGTTAGAGAAGTGCAAAACTGGCTGAGAAATGACCAAAGATGGCTTGAAGTGGGTTAAAAAATGGCTTAAAGATGGTTAGAAATGGCCAAAAATGTTTTCCAAAGGGATAGAGAAGTGCAAAAAACAGGTTAGTTACGGCCAAAATTGGCCCCAGAAGTGTCAGAGGTTTGCAAACCCGGGTTGGAAAAGGAAAAATATGGCTTCAAACAGGTTGCAAGTGGGCAAAAATGGTTTCGAGGTCGTCAAAGTTGGCTTAAAAGGGTTAGAAATGAGCAAGCATGGGTCAGAAATGGACAAAACAAGTTTAAAAATGGTTAGAGAAGTGCAAAACTGGCTGAGAAATGACGAAAGATGGCTTGAAGTGGGTTAAAAATGGCTTAAAGAGGGTTAGAAATGGCCAAAAATGTTTTCCAAAGGGATAGAGAAGTGCAAAAACGGGTTAGTCACTGCCAAAATTGGCCCCAGAAGTGTCAGAGGTGTGCAAACCCGGGTTGGAAAAGGAAAAATATGGCTTCAAACAGGTTGCAAGTGGGCAAAAATGGTTTCGAGGTCGTCAAAGTTGGCTTAAAAGGGTTAGAGATGAGCAAACATGTGTCAGAAATGTACAAAACCAGCTTAAAAATGGTTAGAGAAGTGCAAAACTGGTTGAGAAATGACCAAAGATGGCTTGAAGTGGGTTAAAAATGGCTTAATGAGGGTTAGAAATGGCCAAAAATGGCTGAAAATATGTAAAATACGGTAAAAAAAAGGGTAAGAAAAGACAAAAACCAGCTTAAAAATGGTTAGAGAAGTGCAAAACTGGCTGAGAAATGACCAAAGATGGCTTGAAGTGGGTTAAAAATGGCTTAATGAGGGTTGGAAATTGCCAAAATTGGCTTCCAAAGGGATAGAGAAGTGTAAAAACAGGTTAGTTACGGCCAAAATTGCCCCAGAAGTGTCAGAGGTTTGCAAACCCGGGTTGGAAAAGGAAAAATATGGCTTCAAACAGGTTCCAAGTGGGCAAAAATGGTTTCGAAGTCGTTAAAGTTAACTTAAAAGGGTTAGAAATGAGCAAGCATGGGTCAGAAATGGACAAAACAAGTTTAAAAATGGTTAGAGAAGTGCAAAAATGGCTGAGAAATGACGAAAGATGGCTTGAAGTGGGTTAAAAATGGCTTAATGAGGGTTAGAAATGGCCAAAAACGGCTGAAAAACATGTAAAATACGGTAAAAAAATGGGTAAGAAAAGACAAAAACCAGCTTAAAAATGGTTAAAGAAGTGCAAAACTGGCTGAGAAATGACCAAAGATGGCTTGAAGTGGGTTAAAAATGGCTTAAAGAGGGTTAGAAATGGCCAAAAATGGCTGAAAACATGTAAAATACGGTAAAAAAATGGGTAAGAAAAGACAAAAACCAGCTTAAAAATGGTTAGAGAAGTGCAAAACTGGCTGAGAAATGACCAAAGATGGCTTGAAGTGGGTTAAAAATGGCTTAAAGATGGTTAGAAATGGCCAAAAATGTTTTCCAAAGGGATAGAGAAGTGCAAAAACAGGTTAGTTACGGCCAAAATTGGCCCCAGAAGTGTCAGAGGTTTGCAAACCCGGGTTGGAAAAGGAAAAATATGGCTTCAAACAGGTTGCAAGTGGGCAAAAATGGTTTCGAGGTCGTCAAAGTTGGCTTAAAAGGGTTAGAGATGAGCAAGCATGGGTCAGAAATGGACAAAACAAGTTTAAAAATGGTTAGAGAAGTGCAAAACTGGCTGAGAAATGACGAAAGATGGCTTGAAGTGGGTTAAAAATGGCTTAAAGAGGGTTAGAAATGGCCAAAAATGTTTTCCAAAGGGATAGAGAAGTGCAAAAAACGGGTTAGTCACTGCCAAAATTGGCCCCAGAAGTGTCAGAGGTGTGCAAACCCGGGTTGGAAAAGGAAAAATATGGCTTCAAACAGGTTGCAAGTGGGCAAAAATGGTTTCGAGGTCGTCAAAGTTGGCTTAAAAGGGTTAGAGATGAGCAAACATGTGTCAGAAATGTACAAAACCAGCTTAAAAATGGTTAGAGAAGTACAAAACTGGCTGAGAAATGACCAAAGATGGCTTGAAGTGGGTTAAAAATGGCTTAATGAGGGTTAGAAATGGCCAAAAATGGCTGAAAATATGTAAAATACGGTAAAAAAAAAGGGTAAGAAAAGACAAAAACCAGCTTAAAAATGGTTAGAGAAGTGCAAAACTGGCTGAGAAATGACCAAAGATGGCTTGAAGTGGGTTAAAAATGGCTTAATGAGGGTTGGAAATTGCCAAAATTGGCTTCCAAAGGGATAGAGAAGTGTAAAAACAGGTTAGTTACGGCCAAAATTGGCCCCAGAAGTGTCAGAGGTTTGCAAACCCGGGTTGGAAAAGGAAAAATATGGCTTCAAACAGGTTGCAAGTGGGCAAAAATGGTTTCGAAGTCGTTAAAGTTAACTTAAAAGGGTTAGAAATGAGCAAGCATGGGTCAGAAATGGACAAAACAAGTTTAAAAATGGTTAGAGAAGTGCAAAACTGGCTGAGAAATGACGAAAGATGGCTTGAAGTGGGTTAAAAATGGCTTAAAGAGGGTTAGAAATGGCCAAAAATGTTTTCCAAAGGGATAGAGAAGTGCAAAAAACGGGTTAGTCACTGCCAAAATTGGCCCCAGAAGTGTCAGAGGTGTGCAAACCCGGGTTGGAAAAGGAAAAATATGGCTTCAAACAGGTTGCAAGTGGGCAAAAATGGTTTCGAGGTCGTCAAAGTTGGCTTAAAAGGGTTAGAGATGAGCAAACATGTGTCAGAAATGTACAAAACCAGCTTAAAAATGGTTAGAGAAGTGCAAAACTGGTTGAGAAATGACCAAAGATGGCTTGAAGTGGGTTAAAAATGGCTTAATGAGGGTTAGAAATGGCCAAAAATGGCTGAAAATATGTAAAATACGGTAAAAAAAAGGGTAAGAAAAGACAAAAACCAGCTTAAAAATGGTTAGAGAAGTGCAAAACTGGCTGAGAAATGACCAAAGATGGCTTGAAGTGGGTTAAAAATGGCTTAATGAGGGTTGGAAATTGCCAAAATTGGCTTCCAAAGGGATAGAGAAGTGTAAAAACAGGTTAGTTACGGCCAAAATTGGCCCCAGAAGTGTCAGAGGTTTGCAAACCCGGGTTGGAAAAGGAAAAATATGGCTTCAAACAGGTTGCAAGTGGGCAAAAATGGTTTCGAAGTCGTTAAAGTTAACTTAAAAGGGTTAGAAATGAGCAAGCATGGGTCAGAAATGGACAAAACAAGTTTAAAAATGGTTAGAGAAGTGCAAAACTGGCTGAGAAATGACGAAAGATGGCTTGAAGTGGGTTAAAAATGGCTTAATGAGGGTTAGAAATGGCCAAAAACGGCTGAAAACATGTAAAATACGGTAAAAAAATGGGTAAGAAAAGACAAAAACCAGCTTAAAAATGGTTAAAGAAGTGCAAAACTGGCTGAGAAATGACCAAAGATGGCTTGAAGTGGGTTAAAAATGGCTTAAAGATGGTTAGAAATGGCCAAAAATGTTTTCCAAAGGGATAGAGAAGTGCAAAAACGGGTTAGTCACTGCCAAAATTGGCCCCAGAAGTGTCAGAGGTGTGCAAACCCGGGTTGGAAAAGGAAAAATATGGCTTCAAACAGGTTGCAAGTGGGCAAAAATGGTTTCGAGGTCGTCAAAGTTGGCTTAAAAGGGTTAGAGATGAGCAAACATGGGTCAGAAATGGACAAAACAAGTTTAAAAATGGTTAGAGAAGTGCAAAACTGGCTGAGAAATGACGAAAGATGGCTTGAAGTGGGTTAAAAATGGCTTAAAGAGGGTAAGAAATGGCCAAAAATGGCTTCCAAAGGGATAGAGAAGTGTAAAAACAGGTTAGTTACGGCCAAAATTGGCCCCAGAAGTGTCAGAGGTTTGCAAACCCGGGTTGGAAAAGGAAAAATATGGCTTCAAACAGGTTGCAAGTGGGCAAAAATGGTTTCGAAGTCGTTAAAGTTGGCTTAAAAGGGTTAGAAATGAGCAAGCATGGGTCAGAAATGGACAAAACAAGTTTAAAAATGGTTAGAGAAGTGCAAAACTGGCTGAGAAATGACGAAAGATGGCTTGAAGTGGGTTAAAAATGGCTTAAAGAGGGTTAGAAATGGCCAAAAATGTTTTCCAAAGGGATAGAGAAGTGCAAAAACGGGTTAGTCACTGCCAAAATTGGCCCCAGAAGTGTCAGAGGTGTGCAAACCCGGGTTGGAAAAGGAAAAATATGGCTTCAAACAGGTTGCAAGTGGGCAAAAATGGTTTCGAGGTCGTCAAAGTTGGCTTAAAAGGGTTAGAGATGAGCAAACATGTGTCAGAAATGTACAAAACCAGCTTAAAAATGGTTAGAGAAGTACAAAACTGGCTGAGAAATGACCAAAGATGGCTTGAAGTGGGTTAAAAATGGCTTAATGAGGGTTAGAAATGGCCAAAAATGGCTGAAAATATGTAAAATACGGTAAAGAAAAGGGTAAGAAAAGACAAAAACCAGCTTAAAAATGGTTAGAGAAGTGCAAAACTGGCTGAGAAATGACCAAAGATGGCTTGAAGTGGGTTAAAAATGGCTTAATGAGGGTTGGAAATTGCCAAAATTGGCTTCCAAAGGGATAGAGAAGTGTAAAAACATGTTAGTTACGGCCAAAATTGGCCCCAGAAGTGTCAGAGGTTTGCAAACCCGGGTTGGAAAAGGAAAAATATGGCTTCAAACAGGTTGCAAGTGGGCAAAAATGGTTTCGAAGTCGTTAAAGTTAACTTAAAAGGGTTAGAAATGAGCAAGCATGGGTCAGAAATGGACAAAACAAGTTTAAAAATGGTTAGAGAAGTGCAAAACTGGCTGAGAAATGACGAAAGATGGCTTGAAGTGGGTTAAAAATGGCTTAAAGAGGGTTAGAAATGGCCAAAAACGGCTGAAAACATGTAAAATACGGTAAAAAAATGGGTAAGAAAAGACAAAAACCAGCTTAAAAATGGTTAAAGAAGTGCAAAACTGGCTGAGAAATGACCAAAGATGGCTTGAAGTGGGTTAAAAATGGCTTAAAGAGGGTTAGAAATGGCCAAAAATGGCTGAAAACATGTAAAATACGGTAAAAAAATGGGTAAGAAAAGACAAAAACCAGCTTAAAAATGGTTAGAGAAGTGCAAAACTGGCTGAGAAATGACCAAAGATGGCTTGATGTGGGTTAAAAATGGCTTAAACATGGTTAGAAATGGCCAAAAATGTTTTCCAAAGGGATAGAGAAGTGCAAAAACGGGTTAGTCACTGCCAAAATTGGCCCCAGAAGTGTCAGAGGTGTGCAAACCCGGGTTGGAAAAGGAAAAATATGGCTTCAAACAGGTTGCAAGTGGGCAAAAAATGGTTTCGAGGTCGTCAAAGTTGGCTTAAAAGGGTTAGAGATGAGCAAACATGGGTCAGAAATGGACAAAACCAGCTTAAAAATGGTTAGAGAAGTGCAAAACTGGCTGAGAAATGACCAAAGATGGCTTGAAGTGGGTTAAAAAATGGCTTAATGAGGGTTAGAAATGGCCAAAAATGGCTGAAAACATGTAAAATACGGTAAAAAAAAAGGGTAAGAAAAGACAAAAACCAGCTTAAAAATGGTTAGAGAAGTGCAAAACTGGCTGAGAAATGACCAAAGATGGCTTGAAGTGGGTTAAAAATGGCTTAATGAGGGTTGGAAATTGCCAAAATTGGCTTCCAAAGGGATAGAGAAGTGTAAAAACAGGTTAGTTACGGCCAAAATTGGCCCCAGAAGTGTCAGAGGTTTGCAAACCCGGGTTGGAAAAGGAAAAATATGGCTTCAAAAAGGTTGCAAGTGGGCAAAAATGGTTTCGAAGTCGTTAAAGTTAACTTAAAAGGGTTAGAAATGAGCAAGCATGGGTCAGAAATGGACAAAACAAGTTTAAAAATGGTTAGAGAAGTGCAAAACTGGCTGAGAAATGACGAAAGATGGCTTGAAGTGGGTTAAAAATGGCTTAATGAGGGTTAGAAATGGCCAAAAACGGCTGAAAACATGTAAAATACGGTAAAAAAATGGGTAAGAAAAGACAAAAACCAGCTTAAAAATGGTTAAAGAAGTGCAAAACTGGCTGAGAAATGACCAAAGATGGCTTGAAGTGGGTTAAAAATGGCTTAAAGATGGTTAGAAATGGCCAAAAATGTTTTCCAAAGGGATAGAGAAGTGCAAAAAACGGGTTAGTCACTGCCAAAATTGGCCCCAGAAGTGTCAGAGGTGTGCAAACCCGGGTTGGAAAAGGAAAAATATGGCTTCAAACAGGTTGCAAGTGGGCAAAAATGGTTTCGAGGTCGTCAAAGTTGGCTTAAAAGGGTTAGAGATGAGCAAACATGGGTCAGAAATGGACAAAACAAGTTTAAAAATGGTTAGAGAAGTGCAAAACTGGCTGAGAAATGACGAAAGATGGCTTGAAGTGGGTTAAAAATGGCTTAAAGAGGGTTAGAAATGGCCAAAAATGTTTTCCAAAGGGATAGAGAAGTGCAAAAAACGGGTTAGTCACTGCCAAAATTGGCCCCAGAAGTGTCAGAGGTGTGCAAACCCGGGTTGGAAAAGGAAAAATATGGCTTCAAACAGGTTGCAAGTGGGCAAAAATGGTTTCGAGGTCGTCAAAGTTGGCTTAAAAGGGTTAGAGATGAGCAAACATGTGTCAGAAATGTACAAAACCAGCTTAAAAATGGTTAGAGAAGTGCAAAACTGGTTGAGAAATGACCAAAGATGGCTTGAAGTGGGTTAAAAATGGCTTAATGAGGGTTAGAAATGGCCAAAAATGGCTGAAAATATGTAAAATACGGTAAAAAAAAAGGGTAAGAAAAGACAAAAACCAGTTTAAAAATGGTTAGAGAAGTGCAAAACTGGCTGAGAAATGACCAAAGATGGCTTGAAGTGGGTTAAAAATGGCTTAATGAGGGTTGGAAATTGCCAAAATTGGCTTCCAAAGGGATAGAGAAGTGTAAAAACAGGTTAGTTACGGCCAAAATTGGCCCCAGAAGTGTCAGAGGTTTGCAAACCCGGGTTGGAAAAGGAAAAATATGGCTTCAAACAGGTTGCAAGTGGGCAAAAATGGTTTCGAAGTCGTTAAAGTTAACTTAAAAGGGTTAGAAATGAGCAAGCATGGGTCAGAAATGGACAAAACAAGTTTTAAAAATGGTTAGAGAAGTGCAAAACTGGCTGAGAAATGACGAAAGATGGCTTGAAGTGGGTTAAAAATGGCTTAATGAGGGTTAGAAATGGCCAAAAACGGCTGAAAACATGTAAAATACGGTAAAAAAATGGGTAAGAAAAGACAAAAACCAGCTTAAAAATGGTTAAAGAAGTGCAAAACTGGCTGAGAAATGACCAAAGATGGCTTGAAGTGGGTTAAAAATGGCTTAAAGAGGGTTAGAAATGGCCAAAAATGTTTTCCAAAGGGATAGAGAAGTGCAAAAAACGGGTTAGTCACTGCCAAAATTGGCCCCAGAAGTGTCAGAGGTGTGCAAACCCGGGTTGGAAAAGGAAAAATATGGCTTCAAACAGGTTGCAAGTGGGCAAAAATGGTTTCGAGGTCGTCAAAGTTGGCTTAAAAGGGTTAGAGATGAGCAAACATGGGTCAGAAATGGACAAAACAAGTTTAAAAATGGTTAGAGAAGTGCAAAACTGGCTGAGAAATGACGAAAGATGGCTTGAAGTGGGTTAAAAATGGCTTAAAGAGGGTAAGAAATGGCCAAAAATGGCTTCCAAAGGGATAGAGAAGTGTAAAAACAGGTTAGTTACGGCCAAAATTGGCCCCAGAAGTGTCAGAGGTTTGCAAACCCGGGTTGGAAAAGGAAAAATATGGCTTCAAACAGGTTGCAAGTGGGCAAAAATGGTTTCGAAGTCGTTAAAGTTGGCTTAAAAGGGTTAGAAATGAGCAAGCATGGGTCAGAAATGGACAAAAACAAGTTTAAAAATGGTTAGAGAAGTGCAAAACTGGCTGAGAAATGACGAAAGATGGCTTGAAGTGGGTTAAAAATGGCTTAAAGAGGGTTAGAAATGGCCAAAAATGTTTTCCAAAGGGATAGAGAAGTGCAAAAACGGGTTAGTCACTGCCAAAATTGGCCCCAGAAGTGTCAGAGGTGTGCAAACCCGGGTTGGAAAAGGAAAAATATGGCTTCAAACAGGTTGCAAGTGGGCAAAAATGGTTTCGAGGTCGTCAAAGTTGGCTTAAAAGGGTTAGAGATGAGCAAACATGTGTCAGAAATGTACAAAACCAGCTTAAAAATGGTTAGAGAAGTACAAAACTGGCTGAGAAATGACGAAAGATGGCTTGAAGTGGGTTAAAAATGGCTTAATGAGGGTTAGAAATGGCCAAAAATGGCTGAAAATATGTAAAATACGGTAAAGAAAAGGGTAAGAAAAGACAAAAAACCAGCTTAAAAATGGTTAGAGAAGTGCAAAACTGGCTGAGAAATGACCAAAGATGGCTTGAAGTGGGTTAAAAATGGCTTAATGAGGGTTGGAAATTGCCAAAATTGGCTTCCAAAGGGATAGAGAAGTGTAAAAACAGGTTAGTTACGGCCAAAATTGGCCCCAGAAGTGTCAGAGGTTTGCAAACCCGGGTTGGAAAAGGAAAAATATGGCTTCAAACAGGTTCCAAGTGGGCAAAAATGGTTTCGAGGTCGTCAAAGTTGGCTTAAAAGGGTTAGAGATGAGCAAGCATGGGTCAGAAATGGACAAAACAAGTTTAAAAATGGTTAGAGAAGTGCAAAACTGGCTGAGAAATGACGAAAGATGGCTTGAAGTGGGTTAAAAATGGCTTAATGAGGGTTAGAAATGGCCAAAAACGGCTGAAAACATGTAAAATACGGTAAAAAAATGTGTAAGAAAAGACAAAAACCAGCTTAAAAATGGTTAAAGAAGTGCAAAACTGGCTGAGAAATGACCAAAGATGGCTTGAAGTGGGTTAAAAATGGCTTAAAGAGGGTTAGAAATGGCCAAAAATGGCTGAAAACATGTAAAATACGGTAAAAAAATGGGTAAGAAAAGACAAAAACCAGCTTAAAAATGGTTAGAGAAGTGCAAAACTGGCTGAGAAATGACCAAAGATGGCTTGAAGTGGGTTAAAAATGGCTTAAAGATGGTTAGAAATGGCCAAAAATGTTTTCCAAAGGGATAGAGAAGTGCAAAAACGGGTTAGTCACTGCCAAAATTGGCCCCAGAAGTGTCAGAGGTGTGCAAACCCGGGTTGGAAAAGGAAAAATATGGCTTCAAACAGGTTGCAAGTGGGCAAAAATGGTTTCGAGGTCGTCAAAGTTGGCTTAAAAGGGTTAGAGATGAGCAAACATGGGTCAGAAATGGACAAAACAAGTTTAAAAATGGTTAGAGAAGTGCAAAACTGGCTGAGAAATGACCAAAGATGGCTTGAAGTGGGTTAAAAATGGCTTAATGAGGGTTAGAAATGGCCAAAAATGGCTGAAAACATGTAAAATACGGTAAAAAAAAGGGTAAGAAAGACAAAAAACCAGCTTAAAAATGGTTAGAGAAGTGCAAAACTGGCTGAGAAATGACCAAAGATGGCTTGAAGTGGGTTAAAAATGGCTTAATGAGGGTTGGAAATTGCCAAAATTGGCTTCCAAAGGGATAGAGAAGTGTAAAAACAGGTTAGTTACGGCCAAAATTGGCCCCAGAAGTGTCAGAGGTTTGCAAACCCGGGTTGGAAAAGGAAAAATATGGCTTCAAAAAGGTTGCAAGTGGGCAAAAATGGTTTCGAAGTCGTTAAAGTTAACTTAAAAGGGTTAGAAATGAGCAAGCATGGGTCAGAAATGGACAAAACAAGTTTAAAAATGGTTAGAGAAGTGCAAAACTGGCTGAGAAATGACGAAAGATGGCTTGAAGTGGGTTAAAAATGGCTTAATGAGGGTTAGAAATGGCCAAAAACGGCTGAAAACATGTAAAATACGGTAAAAAAATGGGTAAGAAAAGACAAAAACCAGCTTAAAAATGGTTAAAGAAGTGCAAAACTGCCTGAGAAATGACCAAAGATGGCTTGAAGTGGGTTAAAAATGGCTTAAAGAGGGTTAGAAATGGCCAAAAATGGCTGAAAACATGTAAAATACGGTAAAAAAATGGGTAAGAAAAGACAAAAACCAGCTTAAAAATGGTTAGAGAAGTGCAAAACTGGCTGAGAAATGACCAAAGATGGCTTGAAGTGGGTTAAAAATGGCTTAAAGATGGTTAGAAATGGCCAAAAATGTTTTCCAAAGGGATAGAGAAGTGCAAAAAACGGGTTAGTCACTGCCAAAATTGGCCCCAGAAGTGTCAGAGGTGTGCAAACCCGGGTTGGAAAAGGAAAAATATGGCTTCAAACAGGTTGCAAGTGGGCAAAAATGGTTTCGAGGTCGTCAAAGTTGGCTTAAAAGGGTTAGAGATGGGCAAACATGGGTCAGAAATGGACAAAACAAGTTTAAAAATGGTTAGAGAAGTGCAAAACTGGCTGAGAAATGACGAAAGATGGCTTGAAGTGGGTTAAAAATGGCTTAAAGAGGGTAAGAAATGGCCAAAAATGGCTTCCAAAGGGATAGAGAAGTGTAAAAACAGGTTAGTTACGGCCAAAATTGGCCCCAGAAGTGTCAGAGGTTTGCAAACCCGGGTTGGAAAAGGAAAAATATGGCTTCAAACAGGTTGCAAGTGGGCAAAAATGGTTTCGAAGTCGTTAAAGTTGGCTTAAAAAGGGTTAGAAATGAGCAAGCATGGGTCAGAAATGGACAAAACAAGTTTAAAAATGGTTAGAGAAGTGCAAAACTGGCTGAGAAATGACGAAAGATGGCTTGAAGTGGGTTAAAAATGGCTTAAAGAGGGTTAGAAATGGCCAAAAATGGCTGAAAACATGTAAAATACGCTAAAAAAATGGGTAAGAAAAGACAAAAACCAGCTTAAAAATGGTTAGAGAAGTGCAAAACTGGCTGAGAAATGACCAAAGATGGCTTGAAGTGGGTTAAAAATGGCTTAATGAGGGTTAGAAATGGCCAAAAACGGCTGAAAACATGTAAAATACGGTAAAAAAATGGGTAAGAAAAGACAAAAACCAGCTTAAAAATGGTTAAAGAAGTGCAAAACTGGCTGAGAAATGACCAAAGATGGCTTGAAGTGGGTTAAAAATGGCTTAAAGAGGGTTAGAAATGGCCAAAAATGGCTGAAAACATGTAAAATACGGTAAAAAAATGGGTAAGAAAAGACAAAAACCAGCTTAAAAATGGTTAGAGAAGTGCAAAACTGGCTGAGAAATGACGAAAGATGGCTTGAAGTGGGTTAAAAATGGCTTAATGAGGGTTGGAAATTGCCAAAATTGGCTTCCAAAGGGATAGAGAAGTGCAAAAACGGGTTAGTCACTGCCAAAATTGGCCCCAGAAGTGTCAGAGGTGTGCAAACCCGGGTTGGAAAAGGAAAAATATGGCTTGAAACAGGTTGCAAGTGGGCAAAAATGGTTTCGAGGTCGTCAAAGTTGGCTTAAAAGGGTTAGAGATGAGCAAACATGTGTCAGAAATGTACAAAACCAGCTTAAAAATGGTTAGAGAAGTGCAAAACTGGCTGAGAAATGACCAAAGATGGCTTGAAGTGGGTTAAAAATGGCTTAATGAGGGTTAGAAATGGCCAAAAATGGCTGAAAATATGTAAAATACGGTAAAAAAAAGGGTAAGAAAAGACAAAAACCAGCTTAAAAATGGTTAGAGAAGTGCAAAACTCGCTGAGAAATGACCAAAGATGGCTTGAAGTGGGTTAAAAATGGCTTAATGAGGGTTGGAAATTGCCAAAATTGGCTTCCAAAGGGATAGAGAAGTGTAAAAACAGGTTAGTTACGGCCAAAATTGGCCCCAGAAGTGTCAGAGGTTTGCAAACCCGGGTTGGAAAAGGAAAAATATGGCTTCAAACAGGTTCCAAGTGGGAAAAAATGGTTTCGAAGTCGTTAAAGTTAACTTAAAAGGGTTAGAAATGAGCAAGCATGGGTCAGAAATGGACAAAACAAGTTTAAAAATGGTTAGAGAAGTGCAAAACTGGCTGAGAAATGACGAAAGATGGCTTGAAGTGGGTTAAAAATGGCTTAATGAGGGTTAGAAATGGCCAAAAACGGCTGAAAACATGTAAAATACGGTAAAAAAATGGGTAAGAAAAGACAAAAACCAGCTTAAAAATGGTTAAAGAAGTGCAAAACTGCCTGAGAAATGACCAAAGATGGCTTGAAGTGGGTTAAAAATGGCTTAAAGAGGGTTAGAAATGGCCAAAAATGGCTGAAAACATGTAAAATACGGTAAAAAAATGGGTAAGAAAAGACAAAAACAAGATTAAAAATGGTTAGAGAAGTGCAAAACTGGCTGAGAAATGACCAAAGATGGCTTGAAGTGGGTTAAAAATGGCTTAAAGATGGTTAGAAATGGCCAAAAATGTTTTCCAAAGGGATAGAGAAGTGCAAAAAACAGGTTAGTTACGGCCAAAAATGGCCCCAGAAGTGTCAGAGGTTTGCAAACCCGGGTTGGAAAAGGAAAAATATGGCTTCAAACAGGTTGCAAGTGGGCAAAAATGGTTTCGAGGTCGTCAAAGTTGGCTTAAAAGGGTTAGAGATGAGCAAGCATGGGTCAGAAATGGACAAAACAAGTTTAAAAATGGTTAGAGAAGTGCAAAACTGGCTGAGAAATGACGAAAGATGGCTTGAAGTGGGTTAAAAATGGCTTAATGAGGGTTAGAAATGGCCAAAAATGGCTGAAAATATGTAAAATACGGTAAAAAAAACGGTAAGAAAAGACAAAAACCAGCTTAAAAATGGTTAGAGAAGTGCAAAACTGGCTGAGAAATGACCAAAGATGGCTTGAAGTGGGTTAAAAATGGCTTAATGAGGGTTGGAAATTGCCAAAATTGGCTTCCAAAGGGATAGAGAAGTGTAAAAACAGGTTAGTTACGGCCAAAATTGGCCCCAGAAGTGTCAGAGGTTTGCAAACCCGGGTTGGAAAAGGAAAAATATGGCTTCAAACAGGTTGCAAGTGGGCAAAAATGGTTTCGAAGTCGTTAAAGTTAACTTAAAAGGGTTAGAAATGAGCAAGCATGGGTCAGAAATGGACAAAACAAGTTTAAAAATGGTTAGAGAAGTGCAAAACTGGCTGAGAAATGACGAAAGATGGCTTGAAGTGGGTTAAAAATGGCTTAATGAGGGTTAGAAATGGCCAAAAACGGCTGAAAACATGTAAAATACGGTAAAAAAATGGGTAAGAAAAGACAAAAACCAGCTTAAAAATGGTTAGAGAAGTGCAAAACTGGCTGAGAAATGACCAAAGATGGCTTGAAGTGGGTTAAAAATGGCTTAAAGATGGTTAGAAATGGCCAAAAATGTTTTCCAAAGGGATAGAGAAGTGCAAAAACGGGTTAGTCACTGCCAAAATTGGCCCCAGAAGTGTCAGAGGTGTGCAAACCCGGGTTGGAAAAGGAAAAATATGGCTTCAAACAGGTTGCAAGTGGGCAAAAATGGTTTCGAGGTCGTCAAAGTTGGCTTAAAAGGGTTAGAGATGAGCAAACATGGGTCAGAAATGGACAAAACAAGTTTAAAAATGGTTAGAGAAGTGCAAAACTGGCTGAGAAATGACGAAAGATGGCTTGAAGTGGGTTAAAAATGGCTTAAAGAGGGTAAGAAATGGCCAAAAATGGCTTCCAAAGGGATAGAGAAGTGTAAAAACAGGTTAGTTACGGCCAAAATTGGCCCCAGAAGTGTCAGAGGTTTGCAAACCCGGGTTGGAAAAGGAAAAATATGGCTTCAAACAGGTTGCAAGTGGGCAAAAATGGTTTCGAAGTCGTTAAAGTTGGCTTAAAAGGGTTAGAAATGAGCAAGCATGGGTCAGAAATGGACAAAACAAGTTTAAAAATGGTTAGAGAAGTGCAAAAACTGGCTGAGAAATGACGAAAGATGGCTTGAAGTGGGTTTAAAAATGGCTTAAAGAGGGTTAGAAATGGCCAAAAATTTTTTCCAAAGGGATAGAGAAGTGCAAAAACGGGTTAGTCACTGCCAAAATTGGCCCCAGAAGTGTCAGAGGTGTGCAAACCCGGGTTGGAAAAGGAAAAATATGGCTTCAAACAGGTTGCAAGTGGGCAAAAATGGTTTCGAGGTCGTCAAAGTTGGCTTAAAAGGGTTAGAGATGAGCAAACATGTGTCAGAAATGTACAAAACCAGCTTAAAAATGGTTAGAGAAGTACAAAACTGGCTGAGAAATGACCAAAGATGGCTTGAAGTGGGTTAAAAATGGCTTAATGAGGGTTAGAAATGGCCAAAATGGCTGAAAATATGTAAAATACGGTAAGAAAAGGGTAAGAAAAGACAAAAACCAGCTTAAAAATGGTTAGAGAAGTGCAAAACTGGCTGAGAAATGACCAAAGATGGCTTGAAGTGGGTTAAAAATGGCTTAATGAGGGTTGGAAATTGCCAAAATTGGCTTCCAAAGGGATAGAGAAGTGTAAAAAACAGGTTAGTTACGGCCAAAATTGGCCCCAGAAGTGTCAGAGGTTTGCAAACCCGGGTTGGAAAAGGAAAAATATGGCTTCAAACAGGTTGCAAGTGGGCAAAAAATGGTTTCGAAGTCGTTAAAGTTAACTTAAAAGGGTTAGAAATGAGCAAGCATGGGTCTGAAATGGACAAAACAAGTTTAAAAATGGTTAGAGAAGTGCAAAACTGGCTGAGAAATGACGAAAGATGGCTTGAAGTGGGTTAAAAATGGCTTAATGAGGGTTAGAAATGGCCAAAAACGGCTGAAAACATGTAAAATACGGTAAAAAAAATGGGTAAGAAAAGACAAAAACCAGCTTAAAAATGGTTAAAGAAGTGCAAAACTGGCTGAGAAATGACCAAAGATGGCTTGAAGTGGGTTAAAAATGGCTTAAAGAGGGTTAGAAATGGCCAAAAATGGCTGAAAACATGTAAAATACGGTAAAAAAATGGGTAAGAAAAGACAAAAACCAGCTTAAAAATGGTTAGAGAAGTGCAAAACTGGCTGAGAAATGACCAAAGATGGCTTGAAGTGGGTTAAAAATGGCTTAAACATGGTTAGAAATGGCCAAAAATGTTTTCCAAAGGGATAGAGAAGTGCAAAAAACGGGTTAGTCACTGCCAAAATTGGCCCCAGAAGTGTCAGAGGTGTGCAAACCCGGGTTGGAAAAGGAAAAATATGGCTTCAAACAGGTTGCAAGTGGGCAAAAAATGGTTTCGAGGTCGTCAAAGTTGGCTTAAAAGGGTTAGAGATGAGCAAACATGGGTCAGAAATGGACAAAACAAGTTTAAAAATGGTTAGAGAAGTGCAAAACTGGCTGAGAAATGACGAAAGATGGCTTGAAGTGGGTTAAAAATGGCTTAAAGAGGGTAAGAAATGGCCAAAAATGGCTTCCAAAGGGATAGAGAAGTGTAAAAACAGGTTAGTTACGGCCAAAATTGGCCCCAGAAGTGTCAGAGGTTTGCAAACCCGGGTTGGAAAAGGAAAAAATATGGCTTCAAACAGGTTGCAAGTGGGCAAAAATGGTTTCGAAGTCGTTAAAGTTGGCTTAAAAGGGTTAGAAATGAGCAAGCATGGGTCAGAAATGGACAAAACAAGTTTAAAAATGGTTAGAGAAGTGCAAAACTGGCTGAGAAATGACCAAAGATGGCTTGAAGTGGGTTAAAAATGGCTTAAAGAGGGTTAGAAATGGCCAAAAATGGCTGAAAACATGTAAAATACGGTAAAAAAATGGGTAAGAAAAGACAAAAACCAGCTTAAAAATGGTTAGAGAAGTGCAAAACTGGCTGAGAAATGACCAAAGATGGCTTGAAGTGGGTTAAAAATGGCTTAAAGATGGTTAGAAATGGCCAAAAATGTTTTCCAAAGGGATAGAGAAGTGCAAAAACGGGTTAGTCACTGCCAAAATTGGCCCCAGAAGTGTCAGAGGTGTGCAAACCCGGGTTGGAAAAGGAAAAATATGGCTTCAAACAGGTTGCAAGTGGGCAAAAATGGTTTCGAGGTCGTCAAAGTTGGCTTAAAAGGGTTAGAGATGAGCAAACATGGGTCAGAAATGGACAAAACAAGTTTAAAAATGGTTAGAGAAGTGCAAAACTGGCTGAGAAATGACCAAAGATGGCTTGAAGTGGGTTAAAAATGGCTTAATGAGGGTTAGAAATGGCCAAAAATGGCTGAAAACATGTAAAATACGGTAAAAAAAAGGGTAAGAAAAGACAAAAAACCAGCTTAAAAATGGTTAGAGAAGTGCAAAACTGGCTGAGAAATGACCAAAGATGGCTTGAAGTGGGTTAAAAATGGCTTAATGAGGGTTGGAAATTGCCAAAATTGGCTTCCATAGGGATAGAGAAGTGTAAAAACAGGTTAGTTACGGCCAAAATTGGCCCCAGAAGTGTCAGAGGTTTGCAAACCCGGGTTGGAAAAGGAAAAATATGGCTTCAAACAGGTTGCAAGTGGGCAAAAATGGTTTCGAAGTCGTTAAAGTTAACTTAAAAGGGTTAGAAATGAGCAAGCATGGGTCAGAAATGGACAAAACAAGTTTAAAAATGGTTAGAGAAGTGCAAAACTGGCTGAGAAATGACGAAAGATGGCTTGAAGTGGGTTAAAAATGGCTTAATGAGGGTTAGAAATGGCCAAAAACGGCTGAAAACATGTAAAATACGGTAAAAAAATGGGTAAGAAAAGACAAAAACCAGCTTAAAAATGGTTAAAGAAGTGCAAAACTGCCTGAGAAATGACCAAAGATGGCTTGAAGTGGGTTAAAAATGGCTTAAAGAGGGTTAGAAATGGCCAAAAATGGCTGAAAACATGTAAAATACGGTAAAAAAATGGGTAAGAAAAGACAAAAACCAGCTTAAAAATGGTTAGAGAAGTGCAAAACTGGCTGAGAAATGACCAAAGATGGCTTGAAGTGGGTTAAAAATGGCTTAAAGATGGTTAGAAATGGCCAAAAATGTTTTCCAAAGGGATAGAGAAGTGCAAAAAACGGGTTAGTCACTGCCAAAATTGGCCCCAGAAGTGTCAGAGGTGTGCAAACCCGGGTTGGAAAAGGAAAAATATGGCTTCAAACAGGTTGCAAGTGGGCAAAAATGGTTTCGAGGTCGTCAAAGTTGGCTTAAAAGGGTTAGAGATGGGCAAACATGGGTCAGAAATGGACAAAACAAGTTTAAAAATGGTTAGAGAAGTGCAAAACTGGCTGAGAAATGACGAAAGATGGCTTGAAGTGGGTTAAAAAATGGCTTAAAGAGGGTAAGAAATGGCCAAAAATGGCTTCCAAAGGGATAGAGAAGTGTAAAAACAGGTTAGTTACGGCCAAAATTGGCCCCAGAAGTGTCAGAGGTTTGCAAACCCGGGTTGGAAAAGGAAAAATATGGCTTCAAACAGGTTGCAAGTGGGCAAAAATGGTTTCGAAGTCGTTAAAGTTGGCTTAAAAGGGTTAGAAATGAGCAAGCATGGGTCAGAAATGGACAAAACAAGTTTAAAAATGGTTAGAGAAGTGCAAAACTGGCTGAGAAATGACGAAAGATGGCTTGAAGTGGGTTAAAAATGGCTTAAAGAGGGTTAGAAATGGCCAAAAATGGCTGAAAACATGTAAAATACGCTAAAAAAATGGGTAAGAAAAGACAAAAACCAGCTTAAAAATGGTTAGAGAAGTGCAAAACTGGCTGAGAAATGACCAAAGATGGCTTGAAGTGGGTTAAAAAATGGCTTAATGAGGGTTAGAAATGGCCAAAAACGGCTGAAAACATGTAAAATACGGTAAAAAAATGGGTAAGAAAAGACAAAAACCAGCTTAAAAAATGGTTAAAGAAGTGCAAAACTGGCTGAGAAATGACCAAAGATGGCTTGAAGTGGGTTAAAAATGGCTTAAAGAGGGTTAGAAATGGCCAAAAATGGCTTCCAAAGGGATAGAGAAGTGTAAAAACAGGTTAGTTACGGCCAAAATTGGCCCCAGAAGTGTCAGAGGTTTGCAAACCCGGGTTGGAAAAGGAAAAATATGGCTTCAAACAGGTTGCAAGTGGGCAAAAATGGTTTCGAAGTCGTTAAAGTTGGCTTAAAAGGGTTAGAAATGAGCAAGCATGGGTCAGAAATGGACAAAACAAGTTTAAAAATGGTTAGAGAAGTGCAAAACTGGCTGAGAAATGACCAAAGATGGCTTGAAGTGGGTTAAAAATGGCTTAAAGAGGGTTAGAAATGGCCAAAAATGGCTGAAAACATGTAAAATACGGTAAAAAAATGGGTAAGAAAAGACAAAAACCAGCTTAAAAATGGTTAGAGAAGTGCAAAACTGGCTGAGAAATGACCAAAGATGGCTTGAAGTGGGTTAAAAATGGCTTAAAGATGGTTAGAAATGGCCAAAAATGTTTTCCAAAGGGATAGAGAAGTGCAAAAACGGGTTAGTCACTGCCAAAATTGGCCCCAGAAGTGTCAGAGGTGTGCAAACCCGGGTTGGAAAAGGAAAAATATGGCTTCAAACAGGTTGCAAGTGGGCAAAAATGGTTTCGAGGTCGTCAAAGTTGGCTTAAAAGGGTTAGAGATGAGCAAACATGGGTCAGAAATGGACAAAACAAGTTTAAAAATGGTTAGAGAAGTGCAAAACTGGCTGAGAAATGACCAAAGATGGCTTGAAGTGGGTTAAAAATGGCTTAATGAGGGTTAGAAATGGCCAAAAATGGCTGAAAACATGTAAAATACGGTAAAAAAATGGGTAAGAAAAGACAAAAAACCAGCTTAAAAATGGTTAGAGAAGTGCAAAACTGGCTGAGAAATGACCAAAGATGGCTTGAAGTGGGTTAAAAATGGCTTAATGAGGGTTGGAAATTGCCAAAATTGGCTTCCAAAGGGATAGAGAAGTGTAAAAACAGGTTAGTTACGGCCAAAATTGGCCCCAGAAGTGTCAGAGGTTTGCAAACCCGGGTTGGAAAAGGAAAAATATGGCTTCAAACAGGTTGCAAGTGGGCAAAAATGGTTTCGAAGTCGTTAAAGTTAACTTAAAAGGGTTAGAAATGAGCAAGCATGGGTCAGAAATGGACAAAACAAGTTTAAAAATGGTTAGAGAAGTGCAAAACTGGCTGAGAAATGACGAAAGATGGCTTGAAGTGGGTTAAAAATGGCTTAATGAGGGTTAGAAATGGCCAAAAACGGCTGAAAACATGTAAAATACGGTAAAAAAATGGGTAAGAAAAGACAAAAACCAGCTTAAAAATGGTTAAAGAAGTGCAAAACTGCCTGAGAAATGACCAAAGATGGCTTGAAGTGGGTTAAAAATGGCTTAAAGAGGGTTAGAAATGGCCAAAAATGGCTGAAAACATGTAAAATACGGTAAAAAAATGGGTAAGAAAAGACAAAAACCAGCTTAAAAATGGTTAGAGAAGTGCAAAACTGGCTGAGAAATGACCAAAGATGGCTTGAAGTGGGTTAAAAATGGCTTAAAGATGGTTAGAAATGGCCAAAAATGTTTTCCAAAGGGATAGAGAAGTGCAAAAAAACGGGTTAGTCACTGCCAAAATTGGCCCCAGAAGTGTCAGAGGTGTGCAAACCCGGGTTGGAAAAGGAAAAATATGGCTTCAAACAGGTTGCAAGTGGGCAAAAATGGTTTCGAGGTCGTCAAAGTTGGCTTAAAAGGGTTAGAGATGGGCAAACATGGGTCAGAAATGGACAAAACAAGTTTAAAAATGGTTAGAGAAGTGCAAAACTGGCTGAGAAATGACGAAAGATGGCTTGAAGTGGGTTAAAAATGGCTTAAAGAGGGTAAGAAATGGCCAAAAATGGCTTCCAAATGGATAGAGAAGTGTAAAAACAGGTTAGTTACGGCCAAAATTGGCCCCAGAAGTGTCAGAGGTTTGCAAACCCGGGTTGGAAAAGGAAAAATATGGCTTCAAACAGGTTGCAAGTGGGCAAAAATGGTTTCGAAGTCGTTAAAGTTGGCTTAAAAGGGTTAGAAATGAGCAAGCATGGGTCAGAAATGGACAAAACAAGTTTAAAAATGGTTAGAGAAGTGCAAAACTGGCTGAGAAATGACGAAAGATGGCTTGAAGTGGGTTAAAAATGGCTTAAAGAGGGTTAGAAATGGCCAAAAATGGCTGAAAACATGTAAAATACGCTAAAAAAATGGGTAAGAAAAGACAAAAACCAGCTTAAAAATGGTTAGAGAAGTGCAAAACTGGCTGAGAAATGACCAAAGATGGCTTGAAGTGGGTTAAAAATGGCTTAATGAGGGTTAGAAATGGCCAAAAAACGGCTGAAAACATGTAAAATACGGTAAAAAAATGGGTAAGAAAAGACAAAAACCAGCTTAAAAATGGTTAAAGAAGTGCAAAACTGGCTGAGAAATGACCAAAGATGGCTTGAAGTGGGTTAAAAATGGCTTAAAGAGGGTTAGAAATGGCCAAAAATGGCTGAAAACATGTAAAATACGGTAAAAAAAATGGGTAAGAAAAGACAAAAACCAGCTTAAAAATGGTTAGAGAAGTGCAAAACTGGCTGAGAAATGACGAAAGATGGCTTGAAGTGGGTTAAAAATGGCTTAAAGAGGGTTAGAAATGGCCAAAAATGTTTTCCAAAGGGATAGAGAAGTGCAAAAAACGGGTTAGTCACTGCCAAAATTGGCCCCAGAAGTGTCAGAGGTGTGCAAACCCGGGTTGGAAAAGGAAAAATATGGCTTGAAACAGGTTGCAAGTGGGCAAAAATGGTTTCGAGGTCGTCAAAGTTGGCTTAAAAGGGTTAGAGATGAGCAAACATGTGTCAGAAATGTACAAAACCAGCTTAAAAATGGTTAGAGAAGTGCAAAACTGGCTGAGAAATGACCAAAGATGGCTTGAAGTGGGTTAAAAATGGCTTAATGAGGGTTAGAAATGGCCAAAAATGGCTGAAAATATGTAAAATACGGTAAAAAAATGGGTAAGAAAAGACAAAAACCAGCTTAAAAATGGTTAGAGAAGTGCAAAACTCGCTGAGAAATGACCAAAGATGGCTTGAAGTGGGTTAAAAATGGCTTAATGAGGGTTGGAAATTGCCAAAATTGGCTTCCAAAGGGATAGAGAAGTGTAAAAACAGGTTAGTTACGGCCAAAATTGGCCCCAGAAGTGTCAGAGGTTTGCAAACCCGGGTTGGAAAAGGAAAAATATGGCTTCAAACAGGTTCCAAGTGGGAAAAAATGGTTTCGAAGTCGTTTAAAGTTAACTTAAAAGGGTTAGAAATGAGCAAGCATGGGTCAGAAATGGACAAAACAAGTTTAAAAATGGTTAGAGAAGTGCAAAACTGGCTGAGAAATGACGAAAGATGGCTTGAAGTGGGTTAAAAATGGCTTAATGAGGGTTAGAAATGGCCAAAAACGGCTGAAAACATGTAAAATACGGTAAAAAAATGGGTAAGAAAAGACAAAAACCAGCTTAAAAATGGTTAGAGAAGTGCAAAACTGGCTGAGAAATGACCAAAGATGGCTTGAAGTGGGTTAAAAATGGCTTAAAGAGGGTTAGAAATGGCCAAAAATGGCTGAAAACATGTAAAATACGGTAAAAAAATGGGTAAGAAAAGACAAAAACCAGCTTAAAAATGGTTAGAGAAGTGCAAAACTGGCTGAGAAATGACCAAAGATGGCTTGAAGTGGGTTAAAAATGGCTTAAAGATGGTTAGAAATGGCCAAAAATGTTTTCCAAAGGGATAGAGAAGTGCAAAAACAGGTTAGTTACGGCCAAAAATGGCCCCAGAAGTGTCAGAGGTTTGCAAACCCGGGTTGGAAAAGGAAAAATATGGCTTCAAACAGGTTGCAAGTGGGCAAAAATGGTTTCGAGGTCGTCAAAGTTGGCTTAAAAGGGTTAGAGATGAGCAAGCATGGGTCAGAAATGGACAAAACAAGTTTAAAAATGGTTAGAGAAGTGCAAAACTGGCTGAGAAATGACGAAAGATGGCTTGAAGTGGGTTAAAAATGGCTTAATGAGGGTTAGAAATGGCCAAAAATGGCTGAAAATATGTAAAATACGGTAAAAAAAACGGTAAGAAAAGACAAAAACCAGCTTAAAAATGGTTAGAGAAGTGCAAAACTGGCTGAGAAATGACCAAAGATGGCTTGAAGTGGGTTAAAAATGGCTTAATGAGGGTTGGAAATTGCCAAAATTGGCTTCCAAAGGGATAGAGAAGTGTAAAAAACAGGTTAGTTACGGCCAAAATTGGCCCCAGAAGTGTCAGAGGTTTGCAAACCCGGGTTGGAAAAGGAAAAATATGGCTTCAAACAGGTTGCAAGTGGCAAAAATGGTTTCGAAGTCGTTAAAGTTAACTTAAAAGGGTTAGAAATGAGCAAGCATGGGTCAGAAATGGACAAAACAAGTTTAAAAATGGTTAGAGAAGTGCAAAACTGGCTGAGAAATGACGAAAGATGGCTTGAAGTGGGTTAAAAATGGCTTAATGAGGGTTAGAAATGGCCAAAAACGGCTGAAAACATGTAAAATACGGTAAAAAAATGGGTAAGAAAAGACAAAAACCAGCTTAAAAATGGTTAAAGAAGTGCAAAACTGGCTGAGAAATGACCAAAGATGGCTTGAAGTGGGTTAAAAATGGCTTAAAGAGGGTTAGAAATGGCCAAAAATGTTTTCCAAAGGGATAGAGAAGTGCAAAAACGGGTTAGTCACTGCCAAATTGGCCCCAGAAGTGTCAGAGGTGTGCAAACCCGGGTTGGAAAAGGAAAAATATGGCTTCAAACAGGTTGCAAGTGGGCAAAAAATGGTTTCGAGGTCGTCAAAGTTGGCTTAAAAGGGTTAGAGATGAGCAAACATGGGTCAGAAATGGACAAAACAAGTTTAAAAATGGTTAGAGAAGTGCAAAACTGGCTGAGAAATGACGAAAGATGGCTTGAAGTGGGTTAAAAATGGCTTAAAGAGGGTAAGAAAATGGCCAAAAATGGCTTCCAAAGGGATAGAGAAGTGTAAAAACAGGTTAGTTACGGCCAAAATTGGCCCCAGAAGTGTCAGAGGTTTGCAAACCCGGGTTGGAAAAGGAAAAATATGGCTTCAAACAGGTTGCAAGTGGGCAAAAATGGTTTCGAAGTCGTTAAAGTTGGCTTAAAAGGGTTAGAAATGAGCAAGCATGGGTCAGAAATGGACAAAACAAGTTTAAAAATGGTTAGAGAAGTGCAAAACTGGCTGAGAAATGACGAAAGATGGCTTGAAGTGGGTTAAAAATGGCTTAAAGAGGGTTAGAAATGGCCAAAAAATGTTTTCCAAAGGGATAGAGAAGTGCAAAAAACGGGTTAGTCACTGCCAAAATTGGCCCCAGAAGTGTCAGAGGTGTGCAAACCTGGGTTGGAAAAGGAAAAATATGGCTTCAAACAGGTTGCAAGTGGGCAAAAATGGTTTCGAGGTCGTCAAAGTTGGCTTAAAAGGGTTAGAGATGAGCAAACATGTGTCAGAAATGTACAAAACCAGCTTAAAAATGGTTAGAGAAGTACAAAACTGGCTGAGAAATGACCAAAGATGGCTTGAAGTGGGTTAAAAATGGCTTAATGAGGGTTAGAAATGGCCAAAAAATGGCTGAAAATATGTAAAATACGGTAAAGAAAAGGGTAAGAAAAGACAAAAACCAGCTTAAAAATGGTTAGAGAAGTGCAAAACTGGCTGAGAAATGACCAAAGATGGCTTGAAGTGGGTTAAAAATGGCTTAATGAGGGTTGGAAATTGCCAAAATTGGCTTCCAAAGGGATAGAGAAGTGTAAAAACAGGTTAGTTACGGCCAAAAATGGCCCCAGAAGTGTCAGAGGTTTGCAAACCCGGGTTGGAAAAGGAAAAATATGGCTTCAAAAAGGTTGCAAGTGGGCAAAAATGGTTTCGAAGTCGTTAAAGTTAACTTAAAAGGGTTAGAAATGAGCAAGCATGGGTCAGAAATGGACAAAACAAGTTTAAAAATGGTTAGAGAAGTGCAAAACTGGCTGAGAAATGACGAAAGATGGCTTGAAGTGGGTTAAAAAATGGCTTAATGAGGTTAGAAATGGCCAAAAACGGCTGAAAACATGTAAAATACGGTAAAAAAATGGGTAAGAAAAGACAAAAACCAGCTTAAAAATGGTTAAAGAAGTGCAAAACTGGCTGAGAAATGACCAAAGATGGCTTGAAGTGGGTTAAAAATGGCTTAAAGAGGGTTAGAAATGGCCAAAAATGGCTGAAAACATGTAAAATACGGTAAAAAAAATGGGTAAGAAAAGACAAAAACCAGCTTAAAAATGGTTAGAGAAGTGCAAAACTGGCTGAGAAATGACCAAAGATGGCTTGAAGTGGGTTAAAAATGGCTTAAACATGGTTAGAAATGGCCAAAATGTTTTCCAAAGGGATAGAGAAGTGCAAAAAACGGGTTAGTCACTGCCAAAATTGGCCCCAGAAGTGTCAGAGGTGTGCAAACCTGGGTTGGAAAAGGAAAAATATGGCTTCAAACAGGTTGCAAGTGGGCAAAAATGGTTTCGAGGTCGTCAAAGTTGGCTTAAAAGGGTTAGAGATGGGCAAACATGGGTCAGAAATGGACAAAACAAGTTTAAAAATGGTTAGAGAAGTGCAAAACTGGCTGAGAAATGACGAAAGATGGCTTGAAGTGGGTTAAAAATGGCTTAAAGAGGGTAAGAAATGGCCAAAAATGGCTTCCAAAGGGATAGAGAAGTGTAAAAACAGGTTAGTTACGGCCAAAATTGGCCCCAGAAGTGTCAGAGGTTTGCAAACCCGGGTTGGAAAAGGAAAAATATGGCTTCAAACAGGTTGCAAGTGGGCAAAAATGGTTTCGAAGTCGTTAAAGTTGGCTTAAAAGGGTTAGAAATGAGCAAGCATGGGTCAGAAATGGACAAAACAAGTTTAAAAATGGTTAGAGAAGTGCAAAACTGGCTGAGAAATGACGAAAGATGGCTTGAAGTGGGTTAAAAATGGCTTAAAGAGGGTTAGAAATGGCCAAAAATGGCTGAAAACATGTAAAATACGGTAAAAAAATGGGTAAGAAAAGACAAAAACCAGCTTAAAAATGGTTAGAGAAGTGCAAAACTGGCTGAGAAATGACCAAAGATGGCTTGAAGTGGGTTAAAAATGGCTTAAAGAGGGTTAGAAATGGCCAAAAATGTTTTCCAAAGGGATAGAGAAGTGCAAAAACGGGTTAGTCACTGCCAAAATTGGCCCCAGAAGTGTCAGAGGTGTGCAAACCCGGGTTGGAAAAGGAAAAATATGGCTTCAAACAGGTTGCAAGTGGGCAAAAATGGTTTCGAGGTCGTCAAAGTTGGCTTAAAAGGGTTAGAGATGAGCAAACATGGGTCAGAAATGGACAAAACAAGTTTAAAAATGGTTAGAGAAGTGCAAAACTGGCTGAGAAATGACGAAAGATGGCTTGAAGTGGGTTAAAAATGGCTTAAAGAGGGTAAGAAATGGCCAAAAATGGCTTCCAAAGGGATAGAGAAGTGTAAAAACAGGTTAGTTACGGCCAAAATTGGCCCCAGAAGTGTCAGAGGTTTGCAAACCCGGGTTGGAAAAGGAAAAATATGGCTTCAAACAGGTTGCAAGTGGGCAAAAATGGTTTCGAAGTCGTTAAAGTTGGCTTAAAAGGGTTAGAAATGAGCAAGCATGGGTCAGAAATGGACAAAACAAGTTTAAAAATGGTTAGAGAAGTGCAAAACTGGCTGAGAAATGACGAAAGATGGCTTGAAGTGGGTTAAAAATGGCTTAAAGAGGGTTAGAAATGGCCAAAAATGTTTTCCAAAGGGATAGAGAAGTGCAAAAAACGGGTTAGTCACTGCCAAAATTGGCCCCAGAAGTGTCAGAGGTGTGCAAACCCGGGTTGGAAAAGGAAAAATATGGCTTCAAACAGGTTGCAAGTGGGCAAAAATGGTTTCGAGGTCGTCAAAGTTGGCTTAAAAGGGTTAGAGATGAGCAAACATGTGTCAGAAATGTACAAAACCAGCTTAAAAATGGTTAGAGAAGTACAAAACTGGCTGAGAAATGACCAAAGATGGCTTGAAGTGGGTTAAAAATGGCTTAATGAGGGTTAGAAATGGCCAAAAATGGCTGAAAATATGTAAAATACGGTAAAGAAAAGGGTAAGAAAAGACAAAAACCAGCTTAAAAATGGTTAGAGAAGTGCAAAACTGGCTGAGAAATGACCAAAGATGGCTTGAAGTGGGTTAAAAATGGCTTAATGAGGGTTGGAAATTGCCAAAATTGGCTTCCAAAGGGATAGAGAAGTGTAAAAACAGGTTAGTTACGGCCAAAAATGGCCCCAGAAGTGTCAGAGGTTTGCAAACCCGGGTTGGAAAAGGAAAAATATGGCTTCAAACAGGTTGCAAGTGGGCAAAAATGGTTTCGAAGTCGTTAAAGTTAACTTAAAAGGGTTAGAAATGAGCAAGCATGGGTCTGAAATGGACAAAACAAGTTTAAAAATGGTTAGAGAAGTGCAAAACTGGCTGAGAAATGACGAAAGATGGCTTGAAGTGGGTTAAAAATGGCTTAATGAGGGTTAGAAATGGCCAAAAACGGCTGAAAACATGTAAAATACGGTAAAAAAATGGGTAAGAAAAGTCAAAAAACCAGCTTAAAAATGGTTAAAGAAGTGCAAAACTGGCTGAGAAATGACCAAAGATGGCTTGAAGTGGGTTAAAAATGGCTTAAAGAGGGTTAGAAATGGCCAAAAATGGCTGAAAACATGTAAAATACGGTAAAAAAATGGGTAAGAAAAGACAAAAACCAGCTTAAAAATGGTTAGAGAAGTGCAAAACTGGCTGAGAAATGACCAAAGATGGCTTGAAGTGGGTTAAAAATGGCTTAAACATGGTTAGAAATGGCCAAAAATGTTTTCCAAAGGGATAGAGAAGTGCAAAAACGGGTTAGTCACTGCCAAAATTGGCCCCAGAAGTGTCAGAGGTGTGCAAACCTGGGTTGGAAAAGGAAAAATATGGCTTCAAACAGGTTGCAAGTGGGCAAAAATGGTTTCGAGGTCGTCAAAGTTGGCTTAAAAGGGTTAGAGATGGGCAAACATGGGTCAGAAATGGACAAAACAAGTTTAAAAATGGTTAGAGAAGTGCAAAACTGGCTGAGAAATGACGAAAGATGGCTTGAAGTGGGTTAAAAATGGCTTAAAGAGGGTAAGAAATGGCCAAAAATGGCTTCCAAAGGGATAGAGAAGTGTAAAAAACAGGTTAGTTACGGCCAAAATTGGCCCCAGAAGTGTCAGAGGTTTGCAAACCCGGGTTGGAAAAGGAAAAATATGGCTTCAAACAGGTTGCAAGTGGGCAAAAATGGTTTCGAAGTCGTTAAAGTTGGCTTAAAAGGGTTAGAAATGAGCAAGCATGGGTCAGAAATGGACAAAACAAGTTTAAAAATGGTTAGAGAAGTGCAAAACTGGCTGAGAAATGACGAAAGATGTCTTGAAGTGGGTTAAAAATGGCTTAAAGAGGGTTAGAAATGGCCAAAAATGGCTGAAAACATGTAAAATACGGTAAAAAAAATGGGTAAGAAAAGACAAAAACCAGCTTAAAAATGGTTAGAGAAGTGCAAAACTGGCTGAGAAATGACCAAAGATGGCTTGAAGTGGGTTAAAAATGGCTTAAAGAGGGTTAGAAATGGCCAAAAATGTTTTCCAAAGGGATAGAGAAGTGCAAAAACGGGTTAGTTACGGCCAAAAATGGCCCCAGAAGTGTCAGAGGTTTGCAAACCCGGGTTGGAAAAGGAAAAATATGGCTTCAAACAGGTTGCAAGTGGGCAAAAATGGTTCGAAGTCGTTAAAGTTAACTTAAAAGGGTTAGAAATGAGCAAGCATGGGTCAGAAATGGACAAAACAAGTTTAAAAATGGTTAGAGAAGTGCAAAACTGGCTGAGAAATGACGAAAGATGGCTTGAAGTGGGTTAAAAATGGCTTAATGAGGGTTAGAAATGGCCAAAAACGGCTGAAAACATGTAAAATACGGTAAAAAAAATGGGTAAGAAAAAGACAAAAACCAGCTTAAAAATGGTTAAAGAAGTGCAAAACTGGCTGAGAAATGACCAAAGATGGCTTGAAGTGGGTTAAAAATGGCTTAAAGAGGGTTAGAAATGGCCAAAAATGGCTGAAAACATGTAAAATACGGTAAAAAAATGGGTAAGAAAAGACAAAAACCAGCTTAAAAATGGTTAGAGAAGTGCAAAACTGGCTGAGAAATGACCAAAGATGGCTTGAAGTGGGTTAAAAATGGCTTAAACATGGTTAGAAATGGCCAAAAATGTTTTCCAAAGGGATAGAGAAGTGCAAAAACGGGTTAGTCACTGCCAAAATTGGCCCCAGAAGTGTCAGAGGTGTGCAAACCTGAATTGGAAAAGGAAAAATATGGCTTCAAACAGGTTGCAAGTGGGCAAAAATGGTTTCGAGGTCGTCAAAGTTGGCTTAAAAGGGTTAGAGATGGGCAAACATGGGTCAGAAATGGACAAAACAAGTTTAAAAATGGTTAGAGAAGTGCAAAACTGGCTGAGAAATGACGAAAGATGGCTTGAAGTGGGTTAAAAATGGCTTAAAGAGGGTAAGAAATGGCCAAAAATGGCTTCCAAAGGGATAGAGAAGTGTAAAAAACAGGTTAGTTACGGCCAAAAATTGGCCCCAGAAGTGTCAGAGGTTTGCAAACCCGGGTTGGAAAAGGAAAAATATGGCTTCAAACAGGTTGCAAGTGGGCAAAAATGGTTTCGAAGTCGTTAAAGTTGGCTTAAAAGGGTTAGAAATGAGCAAGCATGGGTCAGAAATGGACAAAACAAGTTTAAAAATGGTTAGAGAAGTGCAAAAACTGGCTGAGAAATGACGAAAGATGGCTTGAAGTGGGTTAAAAATGGCTTAAAGAGGGTTAGAAATGGCCAAAAATGGCTGAAAACATGTAAAATACGGTAAAAAAAATGGGTAAGAAAAGACAAAAACCAGCTTAAAAATGGTTAGAGAAGTGCAAAACTGGCTGAGAAATGACCAAAGATGGCTTGAAGTGGGTTAAAAATGGCTTAAAGAGGGTTAGAAATGGCCAAAAATGTTTTCCAAAGGGATAGAGAAGTGCAAAAACGGGTTAGTCACTGCCAAAATTGGCCCCAGAAGTGTCAGAGGTGTGCAAACCCGGGTTGGAAAAGGAAAAATATGCTTCAAACAGGTTGCAAGTGGGCAAAAATGGTTTCGAGGTCGTCAAAGTTGGCTTAAAAGGGTTAGAGATGAGCAAACATGGGTCAGAAATGGACAAAACAAGTTTAAAAATGGTTAGAGAAGTGCAAAACTGGCTGAGAAATGACCAAAGATGGCTTGAAGTGGGTTAAAAATGGCTTAAAGAGGGTAAGAAATGGCCAAAAATGGCTTCCAAAGGGATAGAGAAGTGTAAAAACAGGTTAGTTACGGCTAAAATTGGCCCCAGAAGTGTCAGAGGTTTGCAAACCCGGGTTGGAAAAGGAAAAATATGGCTTCAAACAGGTTGCAAGTGGGCAAAAATGGTTTCGAAGTCGTTAAAGTTGGCTTAAAAGGGTTAGAAATGAGCAAGCATGGGTCAGAAATGGACAAAACAAGTTTAAAAATGGTTAGAGAAGTGCAAAACTGGCTGAGAAATGACGAAAGATGGCTTGAAGTGGGTTAAAAATGGCTTAAAGAGGGTTAGAAATGGCCAAAAATGTTTTCCAAAGGGATAGAGAAGTGCAAAAAACGGGTTAGTCCACTGCCAAAATTGGCCCCAGAAGTGTCAGAGGTGTGCAAACCCGGGTTGGAAAAGGAAAAAATATGGCTTCAAACAGGTTGCAAGTGGGCAAAAATGGTTTCGAGGTCGTCAAAGTTGGCTTAAAAGGGTTAGAGATGAGCAAACATGTGTCAGAAATGTACAAAACCAGCTTAAAAATGGTTAGAGAAGTGCAAAACTGGCTGAGAAATGACGAAAGATGGCTTGAAGTGGGTTAAAAATGGCTTAATGAGGGTTAGAAATGGCCAAAAATGGCTGAAAATATGTAAAATACGGTAAAGAAAAGGGTAAGAAAAGACAAAAACCAGCTTAAAAATGGTTAGAGAAGTGCAAAACTGGCTGAGAAATGACCAAAGATGGCTTGAAGTGGGTTAAAAATGGCTTAATGAGGGTTGGAAATTGCCAAAATTGGCTTCCAAAGGGATAGAGAAGTGTAAAAACAGGTTAGTTACGGCCAAAATTGGCCCCAGAAGTGTCAGAGGTTTGCAAACCCGGGTTGGAAAAGGAAAAATATGGCTTCAAACAGGTTGCAAGTGGGCAAAAATGGTTTCGAAGTCATTAAAGTTAACTTAAAAGGGTTAGAAATGAGCAAGCATGGGTCAGAAATGGACAAAAACAAGTTTAAAAATGGTTAGAGAAGTGCAAAACTGGCTGAGAAATGACGAAAGATGGCTTGAAGTGGGTTAAAAATGGCTTAAAGAGGGTAAGAAATGGCCAAAAACGGCTGAAAACATGTAAAATACGGTAAAAAAATGGGTAAGAAAAGACAAAAACCAGCTTAAAAAATGGTTAAAGAAGTGCAAAACTGGCTGAGAAATGACCAAAGATGGCTTGAAGTGGGTTAAAAATGGCTTAAAGAGGGTTAGAAATGGCCAAAAATGGCTGAAAACATGTAAAATACGGTAAAAAAATGGGTAAGAAAAGACAAAAACCAGCTTAAAAATGGTTAGAGAAGTGCAAAACTGGCTGAGAAATGACCAAAGATGGCTTGAAGTGGGTTAAAAATGGCTTAAAGATGGTTAGAAATGGCCAAAAATGTTTTCCAAAGGGATAGAGAAGTGCAAAAACGGGTTAGTCACTGCCAAAATTGGCCCCAGAAGTGTCAGAGGTGTGCAAACCCGGGTTGGAAAAGGAAAAATATGGCTTCAAACAGGTTGCAAGTGGGCAAAAATGGTTTCGAAGTCGTTAAAGTTGGCTTAAAAGGGTTAGAGATGAGCAAACATGGGTCAGAAATGGACAAAACAAGTTTAAAAATGGTTAGAGAAGTGCAAAACTGGCTGAGAAATGACGAAAGATGGCTTGAAGTGGGTTAAAAATGGCTTAATGAGGGTTAGAAATGGCCAAAAATGGCTGAAAACATGTAAAATACGGTAAAAAAATGGGTAAGAAAAGACAAAAACCAGCTTAAAAATGGTTAGAGAAGTGCAAAACTGGCTGAGAAATGACCAAAGATGGCTTGAAGTGGGTTAAAAATGGCTTAATGAGGGTTAGAAATGGCCAAAAACGGCTGAAAACATGTAAAATACGGTAAAAAAAATGGGTAAGAAAAGACAAAAACCAGCTTAAAAATGGTTAAAGAAGTGCAAAACTGGCTGAGAAATGACCAAAGATGGCTTGAAGTGGGTTAAAAATGGCTTAAAGAGGGTTAGAAATGGCCAAAAATGGCTGAAAACATGTAAAATACGGTAAAAAAATGGGTAAGAAAAGACAAAAACCAGCTTAAAAATGGTTAGAGAAGTGCAAAACTGGCTGAGAAATGACCAAAGATGGCTTGAAGTGGGTTAAAAATGGCTTAAAGAGGGTAAGAAATGGCCAAAAATGGCTTCCAAAGGGATAGAGAAGTGTAAAAACAGGTTAGTTACGGCCAAAATTGGCCCCAGAAGTGTCAGAGGTTTGCAAACCCGGGTTGGAAAAAGGAAAAATATGGCTTCAAACAGGTTGCAAGTGGGCAAAAATGGTTTCGAAGTCGTTAAAGTTGGCTTAAAAGGGTTAGAAATGAGCAAGCATGGGTCAGAAATGGACAAAACAAGTTTAAAAATGGTTAGAGAAGTGCAAAACTGGCTGAGAAATGACGAAAGATGGCTTGAAGTGGTTAAAAATGGCTTAAAGAGGGTTAGAAATGGCCAAAAATGGCTGAAAACATGTAAAATACGGTAAAAAAATGGGTAAGAAAAGACAAAAACCAGCTTAAAAATGGTTAGAGAAGTGCAAAACTGGCTGAGAAATGACCAAAGATGGCTTGAAGTGGGTTAAAAAATGGCTTAAAGAGGGTTAGAAATGGCCAAAAATGTTTTCCAAAGGGATAGAGAAGTGCAAAAACGGGTTAGTCACTGCCAAAATTGGCCCCAGAAGTGTCAGAGGTGTGCAAACCCGGGTTGGAAAAGGAAAAATATGGCTTCAAACAGGTTGCAAGTGGGCAAAAATGGTTTCGAGGTCGTCAAAGTTGGCTTAAAAGGGTTAGAGATGAGCAAACACGGGTCAGAAATGGACAAAACAAGTTTAAAAATGGTTAGAGAAGTGCAAAACTGGCTGAGAAATGACCAAAGATGGCTTGAAGTGGGTTAAAAATGGCTTAAAGAGGGTAAGAAATGGCCAAAAATGGCTTCCAAAGGGATAGAGAAGTGTAAAAACAGGTTAGTTACGGCCAAAATTGGCCCCAGAAGTGTCAGAGGTTTGCAAACCCGGGTTGGAAAAGGAAAAATATGGCTTCAAACAGGTTGCAAGTGGGCAAAAATGGTTTCGAAGTCGTTAAAGTTGGCTTAAAAGGGTTAGAAATGAGCAAGCATGGGTCAGAAATGGACAAAACAAGTTTAAAAATGGTTAGAGAAGTGCAAAACTGGCTGAGAAATGACGAAAGATGGCTTGAAGTGGGTTAAAAATGGCTTAAAGAGGGTTAGAAAATGGCCAAAAATGGCTGAAAACATGTAAAATACGGTAAAAAAATGGGTAAGAAAAGACAAAAACCAGCTTAAAAATGGTTAGAGAAGTGCAAAACTGGCTGAGAAATGACCAAAGATGGCTTGAAGTGGGTTAAAAATGGCTTAAAGAGGGTTAGAAATGGCCAAAAATGTTTTCCAAAGGGATAGAGAAGTGCAAAAACGGGTTAGTCACTGCCAAAATTGGCCCCAGAAGTGTCAGAGGTGTGCAAACCCGGGTTGGAAAAGGAAAAATATGGCTTCAAACAGGTTGCAAGTGGGCAAAAATGGTTTCGAGGTCGTTAAAGTTGGCTTAAAAGGGTTAGAGATGAGCAAACATGGGTCAGAAATGTACAAAACCAGCTTAAAAATGGTTAGAGAAGTGCAAAACTGGCTGAGAAATGACCAAAGATGGCTTGAAGTGGGTTAAAAATGGCTTAATGAGGTTTAGAAATGGCCAAAAATGGCTGAAAATATGTAAAATACGGTAAAAAAAAGGGTAAGAAAAGACAAAAACCAGCTTAAAAATGGTTAGAGAAGTGCAAAACTGGCTGAGAAATGACCAAAGATGGCTTGAAGTGGGTTAAAAATGGCTTAATGAGGGTTGGAAATTGCCAAAATTGGCTTCCAAAGGGATAGAGAAGTGTAAAAACAGGTTAGTTACGGCCAAAATTGGCCCCAGAAGTGTCAGAGGTTTGCAAACCCGGGTTGGAAAAGGAAAAATATGGCTTCAACAGGTTGCAAGTGGGCAAAAATGGTTTCGAAGTCGTTAAAGTTAACTTAAAAGGGTTAGAAATGAGCAAGCATGGTCAGAAATGGACAAAACAAGTTTAAAAATGGTTAGAGAAGTGCAAAACTGGCTGAGAAATGACGAAAGATGGCTTGAAGTGGGTTAAAAATGGCTTAAAGAGGGTTAGAAATGGCCAAAAACGGCTGAAAACATGTAAAATACGGTAAAAAAAATGGGTAAGAAAAGACAAAAACCAGCTTAAAAATGGTTAAAGAAGTGCAAAACTGGCTGAGAAATGACCAAAGATGGCTTGAAGTGGTTAAAAATGGCTTAAAGAGGGTTAGAAATGGCCAAAAATGGCTGAAAACATGTAAAATACGGTAAAAAAATGGGTAAGAAAAGACAAAAACCAGCTTAAAAATGGTTAGAGAAGTGCAAAACTGGCTGAGAAATGACCAAAGATGGCTTGAAGTGGGTTAAAAATGGCTTAAAGATGGTTAGAAATGGCCAAAAATGTTTTCCAAAGGGATAGAGAAGTGCAAAAAAACGGGTTAGTCACTGCCAAAATTGGCCCCAGAAGTGTCAGAGGTGTGCAAACCCGGGTTGGAAAAGGAAAAATATGGCTTCAAACAGGTTGCAAGTGGGCAAAAATGGTTTCGAGGTCGTCAAAGTTGGCTTAAAAGGGTTAGAGATGAGCAAACATGGGTCAGAAATGGACAAAACAAGTTAAAAATGGTTAGAGAAGTGCAAAACTGGCTGAGAAATGACCAAAGATGGCTTGAAGTGGGTTAAAAAATGGCTTAAAGAGGGTAAGAAATGGCCAAAAATGGCTTCCAAAGGGATAGAGAAGTGTAAAAAACAGGTTAGTTACGGCCAAAATTGGCCCCAGAAGTGTCAGAGGTTTGCAAACCCGGGTTGGAAAAGGAAAAATATGGCTTCAAACAGGTTGCAAGTGGGCAAAAATGGTTTCGAAGTCCTCAAAGTTGGCTTAAAAGGGTTAGAAATGAGCAAGCATGGGTCAGAAATGGACAAAACAAGTTAAAAATGGTTAGAGAAGTGCAAAACTGGCTGAGAAATGACGAAAGATGGCTTGAAGTGGGTTAAAAATGGCTTAAAGAGGGTTAGAAATGGCCAAAAATGGCTGAAAACATGTAAAATACGGTAAAAAAAATGGGTAAGAAAAGACAAAAACCAGCTTAAAAATGGTTAGAGAAGTGCAAAACTGGCTGAGAAATGACCAAAGATGGCTTGAAGTGGGTTAAAAATGGCTTAAAGAGGGTTAGAAATGGCCAAAAATGTTTTCCAAGGGATAGAGAAGTGCAAAAACGGGTTAGTCACTGCCAAAATTGGCCCCAGAAGTGTCAGAGGTGTGCAAACCCGGGTTGGAAAAGGAAAAATATGGCTTCAAACAGGTTGCAAGTGGGCAAAAATGGTTTCGAGGTCGTCAAAGTTGGCTTAAAAGGGTTAGAGATGAGCAAACATGGGTCAGAAATGGACAAAACAAGTTTAAAAAATGGTTAGAGAAGTGCAAAACTGGCTGAGAAATGACCAAAGATGGCTTGAAGTGGGTTAAAAATGGCTTAAAGAGGGTAAGAAATGGCCAAAAATGGCTTCCAAAGGGATAGAGAAGTGTAAAAACAGTTAGTTACGGCCAAAATTGGCCCCAGAAGTGTCAGAGGTTTGCAAGCCCGGGTTGGAAAAGGAAAAATATGGCTTCAAACAGGTTGCAAGTGGGCAAAAATGGTTTCGAAGTCGTTAAAGTTGGCTTAAAAGGGTTAGAAATGAGCAAGCATGGGTCAGAAATGGACAAAACAAGTTAAAAATGGTTAGAGAAGTGCAAAACTGGCTGAGAAATGACGAAAGATGGCTTGAAGTGGGTTAAAAATGGCTTAAAGAGGGTTAGAAATGGCCAAAAATGGCTGAAAACATGTAAAATACGGTAAAAAAAATGGGTAAGAAAAGACAAAAACCAGCTTAAAAATGGTTAGAGAAGTGCAAAACTGGCTGAGAAATGACCAAAGATGGCTTGAAGTGGTTAAAAATGGCTTAAAGAGGGTTAGAAATGGCCAAAAATGTTTTCCAAAGGGATAGAGAAGTGCAAAAAAACGGGTTAGTCACTGCCAAATTGGCCCCAGAAGTGTCAGAGGTGTGCAAACCCGGGTTGGAAAGGAAAAATATGGCTTCAAACAGGTTGCAAGTGGGCAAAAATGGTTTCGAGGTCGTCAAAGTTGGCTTAAAAGGGTTAGAGATGAGCAAACATGGGTCAGAAATGGACAAAACCAGCTTAAAAATGGTTAGAGAAGTGCAAAACAGGCTGAGAAATGACCAAAGATGGCTTGAAGTGGGTTAAAAATGCTTAAAGAGGGTAAGAAATGGCCAAAAATGCTTCCAAAGGGATAGAGAAGTGTAAAAACAGGTTAGTTACGGCCAAAATTGGCCCCAGAAGTGTCAGAGGTTTGCAAGCCCGGGTTGGAAAAGGAAAAATATGGCTTCAAACAGGTTGCAATTGGGCAAAAATGGTTTCGAAGTCGTTAAAGTTGGCTTAAAAGGGTTAGAAATGAGCAAGCATGGGTCAGAAATGGACAAAACAATTTTAAAAATGGTTAGAGAAGTGCAAAACTGGCTGAGAAATGACGAAAGATGGCTTGAAGTGGGTTAAAAATGGCTTAAAGAGGGTTAGAAATGGCCAAAAATGGCTGAAAACATGTAAAATACGGTAAAAAAAATGGGTAAGAAAAGACAAAAACCAGCTTAAAAAATGGTTAGAGAAGTGCAAAACTGGCTGAGAAATGACCAAAGATGGCTTGAAGTGGGTTAAAAATGGCTTAAAGAGGGTTAGAAATGGCCAAAAATGTTTTCCAAAGGGATAGAGAAGTGCAAAAACGGGTTAGTCACTGCCAAAATTGGCCCCAGAAGTGTCAGAGGTGTGCAAACCCGGGTTGGAAAAGGAAAAATATGGCTTCAAACAGGTTGCAAGTGGGCAAAAAATGGTTTCGAGGTCGTTAAAGTTGGCTTAAAAGGGTTAGAGATGAGCAAACATGGGTCAGAAATGTACAAAACCAGCTTAAAAATGGTTAGAGAAGTGCAAAACTGGCTGAGAAATGACCAAAGATGGCTTGAAGTGGGTTAAAAATGGCTTAATGAGGTTAGAAATGGCCAAAAATGGCTGAAAATATGTAAAATACGGTAAAAAAAAAGGGTAAGAAAAGACAAAAAACCAGCTTAAAAATGGTTAGAGAAGTGCAAAACTGGCTGAGAAATGACCAAGATGGCTTGAAGTGGGTTAAAAATGGCTTAATGAGGTTGGAAATTGCCAAAATTGGCTTCCAAAGGGATAGAGAAGTGTAAAAACAGGTTAGTTACGGCCAAAATTGGCCCCAGAAGTGTCAGAGGTTTGCAAACCCGGGTTGGAAAAGGAAAAATATGGCTTCAAACAGGTTGCAAGTGGGCAAAAATGGTTTCGAAGTCGTTAAAGTTAACTTAAAAGGGTTAGAAATGAGCAAGCATGGGTCAGAAATGGACAAAACAAGTTTAAAATGGTTAGAGAAGTGCAAAACTGGCTGAGAAATGACGAAAGATGGCTTGAAGTGGGTTAAAAATGGCTTAAAGAGGGTTAGAAATGGCCAAAAATGGCTGAAAACATGTAAAATACGGTAAAAAAATGGGTAAGAAAAGACAAAAACCAGCTTAAAATGGCTGAGAAATGACCAAAGATGGCTTGAAGTGGGTTAAAAATGGCTTAAAGAGGGTTAGAAATGGCCAAAAATGGCTGAAAACATGTAAAATACGGTAAAAAAATGGGTAAGAAAAGACAAAAACCAGCTTAAAAATGGTTAGAGAAGTGCAAAACTGGCTGAGAAAATGACCAAAGATGGCTTGAAGTGGGTTAAAAAATGGCTTAAAGAGGGTTAGAAATGGCCAAAAATGTTTTCCAAAGGGATAGAGAAGTGCAAAAACGGGTTAGTCACTGCCAAAATTGGCCCCAGAAGTGTCAGAGGTGTGCAAACCCGGGTTGGAAAAGGAAAAATATGGCTTCAAACAGGTTGCAAGTGGGCAAAAAATGGTTTCGAGGTCGTCAAAGTTGGCTTAAAAGGGTTAGAGATGAGCAAACATGGGTCAGAAATGGACAAAACCAGCTTAAAAATGGTTAGAGAAGTGCAAAAACTGGCTGAGAAATGACGAAAGATGGCTTGAAGTGGGTTAAAAATGGCTTAAAGAGGGTAAGAAATGGCCAAAAATGGCTTCCAAAGGGATAGAGAAGTGTAAAAACAGGTTAGTTACGGCCAAAATTGGCCCCAGAAGTGTCAGAGGTTTGCAAACCCGGTTGGAAAAGGAAAAATATGGCTTCAAACAGGTTGCAAGTGGGCAAAAATGGTTTCGAAGTCGTTAAAGTTGGCTTAAAAGGGTTAGAAATGAGCAAGCATGGGTCAGAAATGGACAAAACAAGTTTAAAAATGGTTAGAGAAGTGCAAAACTGGCTGAGAATGACGAAAGATGGCTTGAAGTGGGTTAAAAATGGCTTAAAGAGGGTTAGAAATGGCCAAAAATGGCTGAAAACATGTAAAATACGGTAAAAAAAATGGGTAAGAAAAGACAAAAACCAGCTTAAAAATGGTTAGAGAAAGTGCAAAACTGGCTGAGAAATGACAAAGATGGCTTGAAGTGGGTTAAAAAATGGCTTAATAGAGGTTAGAAATGGCCAAAAATGTTTTCCAAAGGGATAGAGAAGTGCAAAAACGGGTTAGTCACTGCCAAAATTGGCCCCAGAAGTGTCAGAGGTGTGCAAACCCGGGTTGGAAAAGGAAAAATATGGCTTCAAACAGGTTGCAAGTGGGCAAAAATGGTTTCGAAGGTCGTCAAAGTTGGCTTAAAAGGGTTAGAGATGAGCAAAGCACTGGGTCAGAAATGGACAAAACCAGCTTTAAAAATGGTTAGAGAAGTGCAAAACTGGCTGAGAAATGACGAAAGATGGCTTGAAGTGGGTTAAAAATGGCTTAAAGAGGGTAAGAAATGGCCAAAAATGGCTTCCAAAGGGATAGAGAAGTGTAAAAAACAGGTTAGTTACGGCCAAAATTGGCCCCAGAAGTGTCAGAGGTTTGCAAACCCGGGTTGGAAAAGGAAAAATATGGCTTCAAACAGGTTGCAAGTGGGCAAAAATGGTTCGAAGTCGTTAAAGTTGGCTTAAAAGGGTTAGAAATGAGCAAGCATGGGTCAGAAATGGACAAAACAAGTTTAAAAATGGTTAGAGAAGTGCAAAAACGGGCTGAGAAATGACGAAAGATGGCTTGAAGTGGGTTAAAAAATGGCTTAAAGAGGGTTAGAAATGGCCAAAAATGGCTGAAAACATGTAAATACGGTAAAAAAATGGGTAAGAAAAGACAAAAACCAGCTTAAAAATGGTTAGAGAAGTGCAAAACTGGCTGAGAATTGACCAAAGATGGCTTGAAGGTGGGTTAAAATGGCTTAAAGAGGGTTAGAAATGGCCAAAAATGTTTTCCAAAGGGATAGAGAAGTGCAAAAACGGGTTAGTCACTGCCAAAATTGGCCCCAGAAGTGTCAGAGGTGTGCAAACCCGGGTTGGAAAAGGAAAAATATGGCTTCAAACAGGTTGCAAGTGGGCAAAAATGGTTTCGAAGTCGTCAAAGTTGGCTTAAAAGGGTTAGAGATGAGCAAACATGGGTCAGAAATGGACAAAACCAGCTTAAAAAGGGTTAGAGAAGTGCAAAACTGGCTGAGAAATGACCAAAGATGGCTTGAAGTGGGTTAAAAATGGCTTAATGAGGGTTAGAAATGGCAAAAATGGCTGAAAATATGTAAAATACGGTAAAAAAAAGGGTAAGAAAAGACAAAAACCAGCTTAAAAATGGTTAGAGAAGTGCAAAACTGGCTGAGAAATGACCAAAGATGGCTTGAAGTGGGTTAAAAATGGCTTAATGAGGGTTGGAAATTGCCAAAATTGGCTTCCAAAGGGATAGAGAAGTGTAAAAACAGGTTAGTTACGGCCAAAATTGGCCCCAGAAGTGTCAGAGGTTTGCAAACCCGGGTTGGAAAAGGAAAAATATGGCTTCAAACAGGTTGCAAGTGGGCAAAAATGGTTTCGAAGTCGTTAAAGTTAGCTTAAAAGGGTTAGAAATGAGCAAGCATGGGTCAGAAATGGACAAAACAAGTTTAAAAAATGGTTAGAGAAGTGCAAAACTGGCTGAGAAATGACGAAAAGATGGCTTGAAGTGGGTTAAAAATGGCTTAAAGAGGGTTAGAAATGGCCAAAAATGGCTGAAAACATGTAAAATACGGTAAAAAAAATGGGTAAGAAAAGACAAAAACCAGCTTAAAAATGGTTAAAGAAGTGCAAAAACTGGCTGAGAAATGACCAAAGATGGCTTGAAGTGGTTAAAAAATGGCTTAAAGAGGGTTAGAAATGGCCAAAAATGGCTGAAAACATGTAAAATACGGTAAAAAAATGGGTAAGAAAAGACAAAAACCAGCTTAAAAATGGTTAGAGAAGTGCAAAACTGGCTGAGAAATGACCAAAGATGGCTTGAAGTGGGTTAAAAATGGCTTAAAGATGGTTAGAAATGGCCAAAAAATGTTTTCCAAAGGGATAGAGAAGTGCAAAAACGGGTTAGTCACTGCCAAAATTGGCCCCAGAAGTGTCAGAGGTTTGCAAACCCGGGTTTGGAAAGGAAAAATATGGCTTCAAACAGGTTGCAAGTGGGCAAAAATGGTTTCGAGGTCGTCAAAGTTGGCTTAAAAGGGTTAGAGATGAGCAAACATGGGTCAGAAATGGACAAAACAAGTTTAAAAATGGTTAGAGAAGTGCAAAACTGGCTGAGAAATGACCAAAGATGGCTTGAAGTGGGTTAAAAAATGCTTAAAAGAGGGTAAGAAATGGCCAAAAATGGCTTCCAAAGGGATAGAGAAGTGTAAAAACAGGTTAGTTTACGGCCAAAATTGGCCCCAGAAGTGTCAGAGGTTTGCAAACCGGTTGGAAAAGGAAAAATATGGCTTCAAACAGGTTGCAAGTGGGCAAAAATGGTTTCGAAGTCGTTAAAGTTGGCTTAAAAGGGTTAGAAATGAGTAAGCATGGGTCAGAAATGGACAAAACAAGTTTAAAAATGGTTAGAGAAGTGCAAAACTGGCTGAGAAATGACGAAAGATGGCTTGAAGTGGGTTAAAAATGGCTTAAAGAGGGTTAGAAATGGCCAAAAAATGGCTGAAAACATGTAAAATACGGTAAAAAAATGGGTAAGAAAAGACAAAAACCAGCTTAAAATGGCTGAGAAATGACCAAAGATGGCTTGAAGTGGGTTAAAAATGGCTTAAAGAGGGTTAGAAATGGCCAAAAATGGTTTTCCAAAGGGATAGAGAAGTGTCAAAAACGGGTTAGTCACTGCCAAAATTGGCCCCAGAAGTGTCAGAGGTGTGCAAACCCGGGTTGGAAAAGGAAAATATGGCTTTCAAACAGGTTGCAAGTGGGCAAAAATGGTTTCGAGGTCGTCAAAGTTGGCTTAAAAGGGTTAGAGATGAGCAAACATGGGTCAGAAATGGACAAAACAAGTTTAAAAATGGTTAGAGAAGTGCAAAACTGGCTGAGAAATGACCAAAGATGGCTTGAAGTGGGTTAAAAATGGCTTAAAGAGGGGTAAGAAATGGCCAAAAATGGCTTCCAAAAGGGATAGAGAAGTGTAAAAACAGGTTAGTTACGGCCAAAATTGGCCCCAGAAGTGTCAGAGGTTTGCAAGCCCGGGTTGGAAAAGGAAAAATATGGCTTCAAACAGGTTGCAAGTGGGCAAAAATGGTTTCGAAGTCGTTAAAGTTGGCTTAAAAGGGTTAGAAATGAGCAAAGCATGGGTCAGAAATGGACAAAACAAGTTTAAAAATGGTTAGAGAAGTGCAAAACTGGCTGAGAAATGACGAAAGATGGCTTGAAGTGGGTTAAAAATGGCTTAAAGAGGGTTAGAAATGGCCAAAAAATGGCTGAAAACATGTAAAATACGGTAAAAAAATGGGTAAGAAAAGACAAAAACCAGCTTAAAAAATGGTTAGAGAAGTGCAAAACTGGCTGAGAAATGACCAAAGATGGCTTGAAGTGGGTTAAAAATGGCTTAAAGAGGGTTAGAAAATGGCCAAAAATGTTTTCCAAAGGGATAGAGAAGTGCAAAAAACGGGTTAGTCAGCTGCCAAAATTGGCCCCAGAAGTGTCAGAGGTGTGCAAACCCGGGTTGGAAAAGGAAAAATATGGCTTCAAACAGGTTGCAAGTGGGCAAAAATGGTTTCGAGGTCGTCAAAGTTGGCTTAAAAGGGTTAGAGATGAGCAAACATGGGTCAGAAATGGACAAAACCAGCTTAAAAATGGTTAGAGAAGTGCAAAACTGGCTGAGAAATGACGAAAGATGGCTTGAAGTGGGTTAAAAATGGCTTAAAGAGGGTTGGAAATGGCCAAAAATGGCTTCCAAAGGGATAGAGAAGTGTAAAAACAGGTTAGTTACGGCCAAAATTGGCCCCAGAAGTGTCAGAGGTTTGCAAACCCGGGTTGGAAAAGGAAAAATATGGCTTCAAACAGGTTGCAAGTGGGCAAAAATGGTTTCGAAGTCGTTAAAGTTGGCTTAAAAGGGTTAGAAATGAGCAAGCATGGGTCAGAAATGGACAAAACAAGTTTAAAAATGGTTAGAGAAGTGCAAAACTGGCTGAGAAATGACGAAAGATGGCTTGAAGTGGGTTAAAAATGGCTTAAAGAGGGTTAGAAATGGCCAAAAATGGCTGAAAACATGTAAAATACGGTAAAAAAAATGGGTAAGAAAAGACAAAAAACCAGCTTAAAAATGGTTAGAGAAGTGCAAAACTGGCTGAGAAATGACCAAAGATGGCTTGAAGTGGGTTAAAAATGGCTTAAAGAGGGTTAGAAATGGCCAAAAATGTTTCCAAAGGATAGAGAAGTGCAAAAAACGGTTATTCCACTGCCAAAACTTGGCCCCAGAAGTGTCAGAGGTGTGCAAACCCGGTTGGAAAAAGGAAAAAATATGGCTTCAAACAGGTTTGCAAGTGGGCAAAAATTGGTTTCGAGGTCGTCAAAGTTGGCTTAAAAGGGTTAGAGATGAGCAAAACATGGGTCAGAAATGGACAAAACCAAGTCTTAAAAATGGTTAGAGAAGTGCAAAAACTGGCTGAGAAATGACCAAAGATGGCTTGAAGTGGGTTAAAAATGGCTTAAAGAGGGTAAGAAATGGCCAAAAATGGCTTCCAAAGGGATAGAGAAGTGTAAAAACAGGTTAGTTACGGCCAAAATTGGCCCCAGAAGTGTCAGAGGTTTGCAAAGCCCGGGTTGGAAAAGGAAAAATATGGCTTCAAAACAGGTTGCAAGTGGGCAAAAAATGGTTTCGAAGTCGTTAAAGTTGGCTTAAAAGGGTTAGAAATGAGCAAGCATGGTCAGAAATGGACAAAACCAGCTTAAAAATGGTTAGAGAAGTGCAAACTGGCTGAGAAATGACCAAAGATGGCTTGAAGTGGGTTAAAAATGGCTTAATGAGGGTTAGAAAATGGCCAAAAATGGCTGAAAATATGTAAAATACGGTAAAAAAAAGGGTAAGAAAAGACAAAAACCAGCTTAAAAAATGGTTAGAGAAGTGCAAAACTGGCTGAGAAATGACCAAAGATGGCTTGAAGTGGGTTAAAAATGGCTTAATGAGGGTTGGAAATTGCCAAAATTGGCTTCCAAAGGGATAGAGAAGTGTAAAAACAGGTTAGTTACGGCCAAAATTGGCCCCAGAAGTGTCAGAGGTTTGCAAACCCGGGTTTGAAAAGGAAAAATATGGCTTCAAACAGGTTGCAAGTGGGCAAAAAATGGTTTCGAAGTCGTTAAAGTTGACTTAAAAGGGTTAGAAATGAGCAAGCATGGGTCAGAAATGGACAAAACAAGTTTAAAAATGGTTAGAGAAGTGCAAAACTGGCTGAGAAATGACGAAAGATGGCTTGAAGTGGGTTAAAAATGGCTTAAATGAGGGTTAGAAATGGCCAAAAATGGCTGAAAACATGTAAAATACGGTAAAAAAAATGGGTAAGAAAAGACAAAAACCAGCTTAAAAATGGTTAAAGAAGTGCAAAACTGGCTGAGAAATGACCAAAGATGGCTTGAAAGTGGGTTAAAAATGGCTTAAAGAGAGGGTTAGAAATGGCCAAAAATGGCTGAAAACATGTAAAATACGGTAAAAAAAATGGGTAAGAAAAGACAAAAACCAGCTTAAAAAATGGTTAGAGAAGTGCAAAACTGGCTGAGAAATGACCAAAGATGGCTTGAAGTGGGTTAAAAATGGCTTAAAGAGGGTTAGAAATGGCCAAAAATGTTTTCCAAAGGGATAGAGAAGTGCAAAAACGGGTTAGTCACTGCCAAAATTGGCCCCAGAAGTGTCAGAGGTGTGCAAAACCCGGGTTGGAAAAGGAAAAATATGGCTTCAAACAGGTTGCAAGTGGGCAAAAATGGTTTTCGAGGTTCGTCAAAGTTGGCTTAAAAGGGTTAGAGATGAGCAAACATGGGTCAGAAATGGACAAAACCAGTTTAAAAATGGTTAGAGAAGTGCAAAACTGGCTGAGAAATGACCAAAGATGCTTGAAGTGGGTTAAAAATGGCTTAAAGAGGGTAAGAAATGGCCAAAATGGCTTCCAAAAGGGATAGAGAAGTGTAAAAACAGGTTAGTTACGGCCAAAATTGGCCCCAGAAGTGTCAGAGGTTTGCAAAGCCGGGTTGGAAAAGGAAAAATATGGCTTCAAACAGGTTGCAAGTGGGCAAAAATGGTTTCGAAGTCGTTAAAGTTGGCTTAAAAGGGTTAGAAATGAGCAAGCATGGGTCAGAAATGGACAAAACAAGTTTAAAAATGGTTAGAGAAGTGCAAAACTGGCTGAGAAATGACGAAAGATGGCTTGAAGTGGGTTAAAAATGGCTTAAAGAGGGTTAGAAATGGCCAAAAATGGCTGAAAACATGTAAAATACGGTAAAAAAAATGGGTAAGAAAAGACAAAAACCAGCTTAAAAATGGTTAGAGAAGTGCAAAAACTGGCTGAGAAATGACCAAAGATGGCTTGAAGTGGGTTAAAAATGGCTTAAAGAGGGTTAGAAATGGCCAAAAATGTTTTCCAAAGGGATAGAGAAGTGCAAAAACGGGTTAGTCACTGCCAAAATTGGCCCCAGAAGTGTCAGAGGTGTGCAAACCCGGGTTGGAAAAGGAAAAAATATGGCTTCAAACAGGTTGCAAGTGGGCAAAAATGGTTTCGAGGTCGTCAAAGTTGGCTTAAAAGGGTTAGAGATGAGCAAACATGGGTCAGAAATGGACAAAACCAGCTTAAAAATGGTTAGAGAAGTGCAAAACTGGCTGAGAAATGACCAAAGATGGCTTGAAGTGGGTTAAAAATGGCTTAAAGAGGGTTAGAAATGGCCAAAAATGGCTTCTAAAAGGGATAGAGTAGTGCAAAAACAGGTTAGTTACGGCCAAAATTGGCCCCAGAAGTGTCAGAGGTGTGCAAACCCTGAATTGGAAAAGGAAAAATATGGCTTCAAACAGGGTTGCAAGTGGGCAAAAATGGTTTCGAAGGTCGTCAAAGTTGGCTTAAAAGGGTTAGAGATGAGCAAACATGGGTCAGAAATGTACAAAACCAGCTTAAAAATGGTTAGAGAAGTGCAAAACTGGCTGAGAAATGACCAAAGATGGCTTGAAGTGGGTTAAAAATGGCTTAATGAGGGTTAGAAATGGCCAAAAATGGCTGAAAATATGTAAAATACGGTAAAAAAAAGGGTAAGAAAAGACAAAAACCAGCTTAAAAATGGTTAGAGAAGTGCAAAACTGGCTGAGAAAATGACCAAAGATGGCTTGAAGTGGGTTAAAAATGGCTTAATGAGGGTTGGAAATTGCCAAAATTGGCTTCCAAAGGGATAGAGAAGTGTAAAAACAGGTTAGTTACGGCCAAAATTGGCCCCAGAAGTGTCAGAGGTTTGCAAACCCGGGTTGGAAAAGGAAAAATATGGCTTCAAACAGGTTGCAAGTGGGCAAAAATGGTTTCGAAGGTCGTTAAAGTTAACTTAAAAGGGTTAGAAATGAGCAAGCATGGGTCAGAATGGACAAAACAAGTTTAAAAATGGTTAGAGAAGTGCAAAACTGGCTGAGAAATGACAAAGATGGCTTGAAGTGGGTTAAAAATGGCTTAAATGAGGGTTAGAAATGCCAAAAATGGCTGAAAACATGTAAAATACGGTAAAAAAATGGGTAAGAAAAGACAAAAACCAGCTTAAAAATGGTTGAAAGAAGTGCAAAACTGGCTGAGAAATGACCAAAGATGGCTTGAAGTGGGTTAAAAATGGCTTAAAGAGGGTTAGAAATGGCCAAAAATGCTGAAAACATGTAAAATACGGTAAAAAAATGGGTAAGAAAAGACAAAAACCAGCTTAAAAATGGTTAGAGAAGTGCAAAACTGGCTGAGAAATGACCAAAGATGGCTTGAAGTGGGTTAAAAATGGCTTAAAGAGGGTTAGAAATGGCCAAAAATGTTTTCCAAAGGGATAGAGAAGTGCAAAAAACGGGTTAGTCACTGCCAAAATTGGCCCCAGAAGTGTCAGAGGTGTGCAAACCCGGGTTGGAAAAGGAAAAAATATGGCTTCAAACAGGTTGCAAGTGGGCAAAAATGGTTTCGAGGTCGTCAAAGTTGGCTTAAAAGGGTTAGAGATGAGCAAACATGGGTCAGAAATGGACAAAACAAGTTTAAAAATGGTTAGAGAAGTGCAAAACTGGCTGAGAAATGACGAAAGATGGCTTGAAGTGGGTTAAAAATTGGCTTAAAGAGGGTAAGAAATGGCCAAAAATGGCTTCCAAAAGGGATAGAGAAGTGTAAAAAACAGGTTAGTTACGGCCAAAATTGGCCCCAGAAGTGTCAGAGGTTTGCAAACCCGGGTTGGAAAAGGAAAAATATGGCTTCAAACAGGTTGCAAGTGGGCAAAAAATGGTTTCGAAGTCGTCAAAGTTGGCTTAAAAGGGTTAGAATGAGCAAGCATGGGTCAGAAATGGACAAAACAAGTTTAAAAATGGTTAGAGAAGTGCAAAACTGGCTGAGAAATGACGAAAGATGGCTTGAAGTGGGTTAAAAATGGCTTAAGAGGGTTAGAAATGGCCAAAAATGGCTGAAAACATGTAAAATACGGTAAAAAAATGGGTAAGAAAAGACAAAAACCAGCTTAAAAATGGTTAGAGAAGTGCAAAACTGGCTGAGAAATGACCAAAGATGGCTTGAAGTGGGTTAAAAATGGCTTAAAGAGGGTTAGAAATGGCCAAAAATGTTTTCCAAAGGGATAGAGAAGTGCAAAAACAGGTTAGTCACTGCCAAAATTGGCCCCAGAAGTGTCAGAGGTGTGCAAACCCGGGTTGGAAAAGGAAAAATATGGCTTCAAACAGGTTGCAAGTGGGCAAAAATGGTTTCGAGGTCGTCAAAGTTGGCTTAAAAGGGTTAGAGATGAGCAAACATGGGTCAGAAATGGACAAAACCAGCTTAAAAATGGTTAGAGAAGTGCAAAACTGGCTGAGAAATGACCAAAGATGGCTTGAAGTGGGTTAAAAATGGCTTAAAGAGGGTTAGAAATGGCCAAAAATGGCTTCTAAAAGGGATAGAGTAGTGCAAAAACAGGTTAGTTACGGCCAAAATTGGCCCCAGAAGTGTCAGAGGTGTGCAAACCTGAATTGGAAAAGGAAAAATATGGCTTCAAACGGGTTGCAAGTGGGCAAAAATGGTTTCGAAGTCGTCAAAGTTGGCTTAAAAGGGTTAGAGATGAGCAAACATGGGTCAGAAATGTACAAAACCAGCTTAAAAATGGTTAGAGAAGTGCAAAACTGGCTGAGAAATGACCAAAGATGGCTTGAAGTGGGTTAAAAATGGCTTAAAGAGGGTTAGAAATGGCCAAAAATGGCTGAAAACTATGTAAAATACGGTAAAAAAAAGGGTAAGAAAAGACAAAAACCAGCTTAAAAATGGTTAGAGAAGTGCAAAAACTGGCTGAGAAATGACCAAAAGATGGCTTGAAGTGGTTAAAAATGGCTTAAATGAGGGTTAGGAAATGCCAAAAATGGCTTCCAAAAGGGATAGAGAAGTGCTAAAAACAGGTTAGTTACGGCCAAAATTGGCCCCAGAAGTGTCAGAGGTTTGCAAACCCGGGTTGGAAACGGAAAAATATGGCTTCAAACGGGTTGCAAGTGGGCAAAAATGGTTTCGAAGTCGTTAAAGTTAACTTAAAAGGGTTAGAAATGAGCAAGCATGGGTCAGAAATGGACAAAACAAGTTTAAAAATGGTTAGAGAAGTGCAAAAACTGGCTGAGAAATGACCAAAGATGGCTTGAAGTGGGTTAAAAATGGCTTAAATGAGGGTTAGAAATGGCCAAAAATGGCTTGAAAACATGTAAAATACGGTAAAAAAATGGGTAAGAAAGACAAAAACCAGCTTAAAAATGGTTGAAGAAGTGCAAAACTGGCTGAGAAATGACCAAAGATGGCTTGAAGTGGGTTAAAATGGCTTAAAGAGGGTTAGAAATGGCCAAAAATGGCTGACAACATGTAACATACGGTAAAAAATGGGTAAGAAAAGACAAAAACCAGCTTAAAAATGGTTAGAGAAGTGCAAAACTGGCTGAGAAATGACCAAGATGGCTTGAAGTGGGTTAAAAATGGCTTAAGAGGGTTAGAAATGGCCAAAAATGTTTTCCAAAGGGATAGAGAAGTGCAAAAACGGGTTAGTCAACTGCCAAAATTGGCCCCAGAAGTGTCAGAGGTGTGCAAACCCGGGTTGGAAAAGAAAAATATGGCTTCAAACAGGTTGCAATGTGGGCAAAAATGGTTTCGAGGTCGTCAAAAGTTGGCTTAAAAAGGGTTAGAGATGAGCAAACATGGGTCAGAAATGGACAAAACCAGCTTAAAAATGGTTAGAGAAGTGCAAAACTGGCTGAGAAATGACAAAGATGGCTTGAAGTGGGTTAAAAATGGCTTAAAGAGGGTTAAGAAATGGCCAAAAATGGCTTCCAAAGGGATAGAGAAGTGTAAAAAACAGGGTTAGTCACGGCCAAAATTGGCCCCAGAAGTGTCAGAGGTTGCAAACCCGGGTTGGAAAAGGAAAAATATGGCTTCAAACAGGTTGCAAGTGGGCAAAAATGGTTTCGAAGTCGTTAAAGTTGGCTTAAAAGGGTTAGAAATGAGCAAAGCATGGGTCAGAAATGGACAAAACAAGTTTAAAAATGGTTAGAGAAGTGCAAACTGGCTGAGAAATGACGAAAGATGGCTTGAAGTGGGTTAAAAATGGCTTAAAGAGGGTTAGAAATGGCCAAAAATGTTTTCCAAAGGGATAGAGAAGTGCAAAAACGGGTTAGTTCACTGCCAAAATTGGCCCCAGAAGTGTCAGAGGTGTGCAAACCCGGGTTGAAAAGGAAAATATGGCTTCAAACAGGTTGCAAGTGGGCAAAATGGTTTCGAGGTCGTCAAAGTTGGCTTAAAAGGGTTAGAGATGAGCAAACATGGGTCAGAAATGTACAAAACCAGCTTAAAATGTGTTAGAGAAGTGCAAAACTGGCTGAGAAATGACCAAATGGCTTGAAGTGGGTTAAAATGGCTTAATGAGGGTTAGAAATGGCCAAAAATGGCTGAAAATGTAAAATACGGTAAAAAAAGGGTAAGAAAAGACAAAACCAGCTTAAAAATGGTTAGAGAAGTGCAAAACTGGCTGAGAAATGACCAAAGATGGCTTGAAGTGGGTTAAAAATGGCTTAATGAGGGTTGGAAATTGCCAAAAATGGCTTCCAAGGGATAGAGAATGGTAAAACAGGTTAGTTACGGCCAAAATTGGCCCCAGAAGTGTCAGAGGTTTGCAAACCCGGGTTGGAAAAGGAAAATATGGCTTCAAACAGGTTGCAAGTGGGCAAAAATGGTTTCGAAGCTCGTTAAAGTTAACTTAAAAGGGTTAGAAATGAGCAAGCATGGGTCAGAAATGGACAAAAACAAGTTTAAAAATGGTTAGAGAAGTGCAAAACTGGCTGAGAAATGACGAAAGATGGCTTGAAGTGGGTTAAAAATGGCTTAATGAGGGTTAGAAATGGCCAAAAAAACGGCTGAAAACATGTAAAATACGGTAAAAAACATGGGTAAGAAAAGACAAAAACCAGCTTAAAAATGGTTTAAAGAAGTGTCAAACTGGCTGAGAAATGACCAAAGATGGCTTGAAGTGGGTTAAAATGGCTTAAGAGGGGTTAGAAATGGCCAAAAATGGCTGAAAACTTGTAAAATACGGTAAAAAAAATGGGTAAGAAAAGACAAAAACCAGCTTAAAAATGGTTAGAGAAGTGCAAAACTGGCTGAGAAATGACCAAAGATGGCTTTGAAGTGGGTTAAAAATGGCTTAAAGATGGTTAGAAATGGCCAAAAATGTTTCCAAAGGGATAGAGAAGTGCAAAAACGGGTTAGTCACTGCCAAAATTGGCCCCAGAAGTGTCAGAGGTGTGCAAACCCGGGTTGGAAAAGGAAAAATATGGCTTCAAACAGGTTGCAAGTGGGCAAAATGGTTTCGAAGTCGTTAAAGTTGGCTTAAAGGGTTAGAGATGAGCAAACATGGGTCAGAAATGGACAAAACAAGTTTAAAAAATGGTTAGAGAAGTGCAAAACTGGCTGAGAAATGACGAAAGATGGCTTGAAGTGGGTTAAAACATGCTTAAAGAGGGTTAGAAATGGCCAAAAATGGCTGAAAACATGTAAAATACGGTAAAAAAAATGGGTAAGAAAAGACAAAAAACCAGCTTAAAAATGGTTAGAGAAGTGCAAAACTGGCTGAGAAATGACCAAAGATGGCTTGAAGTGGGTTAAAAATGGCTTAATGAGGGTTAGAAATGGCCAAAAACGTGCTGAAAACATGTAAATAGCGGTAAAAAAATGGGTAAGAAAAGACAAAAACCAGCTTAAAAATGGTTAAGAGAAGTGCAAAACTGGCTGAGAAATGACCAAAGATGGCTTGAAGTGGGTTAAAAATGGCTTAAAGAGGGTTAGAAATTGGCCAAAAATGGCTGAAAACATGTAAAATACGGTAAAAAAAATGGGTAAGAAAAGACAAAAACCAGCTTAAAAATGGTTAGAGAAGTGCAAAACTGGCTGAGAAATGACCAAAGATGGCTTGAAGTGGGGTTAAAAATGGCTTAAAGAGGGTTAGGAAATGGCCAAAAATGTTTCAAAGGGATAGAGAAGTGCAAAAACAGGGTTAGTCACTGCCAAAATTGGCCCAGAAGTGTCAGAGGGTGTGCAAACCCGGGTTGGAAAAGGAAAAATATGGCTTCAAACAGGTTGCAAGTGGGCAAAAAATGGTTTCGAGGTCGTCAAAGTTGGCTTAAAAAGGGTTAGAGATGAGCAAACATGTGTCAGAAATGTACAAAAACCAGCTTAAAAATGGTTAGAGAAGTGCAAAACTGCTGAGAAATGACGAAAGATGGCTTGAAGTGGGTTAAAAATGGCTTAATGAGGGTTAGAAATGGCCAAAATACGGCTGAAAACATGAAGAATACGGTAAAAAATGGTAGTAAGAAAAGACAAAAACCAGCTTAAAAAATGGTTAAAGAAGTGCAAAACTGGCTGAGAAATGACCAAAGATGGCTTGAAGTGGGTTAAAAATGGCTTTAAGAGGGTTAGAAATGGCCAAAAAATGGCTGAAAACATGTAAAATACGGTAAAAAAATGGGTAAGAAAAGACAAAAACCAGCTTAAAAATGGTTAGAGAAGTGCAAACTGCTGAGAAATGACCAAAGATGGCTTGAAGAGGGTTAAAAATGGCTTAAGATGGTTAGAAATGGCCAAAATGTTTTCCAAGGATAGAGAAGTGCAAATACGGGTAGTCACTGCCAAAATTGGCCCAGAAGTGTCAGAGGTGTGCAAACCCGGGTTGGAAAAGAAAAATATGGCTTCAAACAGGTTGCAAGTGGGCAAAAATGGTTTCGCAGGTAGTCAAAATTGGCTTAAAAAGGGTTAGAGATGAGCAAACATGGGTTAGAAATGGACAAAACAAGTTTAAAAATGGTTAGTGAAGTGCAAAACTGGCTGAGAAATGACGAAAGATGGCTTGAAGTGGGTTAAAAATGGCTTAAAGAGGGTTAGAAATGGCCAAAAAATGGCTTCCAAAGGATAGAGAAGTGTAAAAAACAGTTAGTTACGGCCAAAATTGGCCCCAGAAGTTGTCAGAGGTTTGCAAACCCGGGTTGGAAAAGGAAAAATATGGCTTCAAACAGGTTGCAAGTGGGCAAAAATGGTTTCCGAAGTCGTTAAAGTTGGCTTAAAAGGGTTAGAAATGAGCAAGCATGGGTCAGAAATGGACAAAACCAAGTTTAAAATGGTTAGAGAAGTGCAAAACTGGCTGAGAAATGACGAAAGATGGCTTGAAGTGGGTTAAAATGGCTTAAAGAGGGTAGAAATGGCCAAAAATGTTTTCCAAAGGGATAGAGAAGTGCAAAAACGGGTTAGTCTACTGCCAAAATTGGCCCCAGAAGTGTCAGAGGTGTGGCAAACCCGGGTTGGAAAAGGAAAAAATATAGCTTCAAACAGGTTGCAAGTGGGCAAAAATGGTTTCGAGGTCGTCCAAAGTTGGCTTAAAAAGGGTTAGAGATGAGCAACCATGTGTCAGAAATGTACAAAAACCAGCTTAAAAATGGTTAGAGAAGTGCAAAACTGGCTGAGAAATGACCAAAGATGGCTTGAAGTGGGTTAAAAATGGCTTAATCAGGGTTAGAAATGGCCAAAAAAATGGCTGAAAAATATGTAAAATACGGTAAAAAAAAGGGTAAGAAAAGACAAAAACCAGCTTAAAAATGGTTAGAGAAGTGCAAAACTGGCTGAGAAATGACCAAAGATGGCTTGAAGTGGGTTAAAAAATGGCTTAATGAGGGTTAGGAAATTGCCAAAAATGGCTTCCAAAGGGATAGAGAAGTGTAAAAACAGGTTAGTTACGGCCAAAATTGGCCCCAGAAGTGTCAGAGGTTTGCAACCCGGGTTGGAAAAGGAAAAATATGGCTTCAAAACCAGGTTGCAAGTGGGCAAAAAATGGTTTCGAAGTCGTTAAAGTTAACTTAAAAGGGTTAGAAATGAGCAAGCATGGGTCAGAAAATGGACAAAACCAAGTTTAAAAATGGTTAGAGAAGTGCAAAACTGGCTGAGAAATGACCAAAGATGGCTTGAAGTGGGTTAAAAATGGCTTAATGAGGGTTAGAAATGGCCAAAAACGGCTGAAAACATGTAAAAATACGGTAAAAAAATGGGTAAGAAAAGACAAAAAACCAGCTTAAAAATGGTTAAAGAAGTGCAAAACTGGCTGAGAAATGACCAAAGATGGCTTGAAGTGGGTTAAAAATGGCTTAAAGAGGGTTAGAAATGGCCAAAATTTTTCCAAAGGATAGAGAATGCAAAAACGGGTTAGTCACTGCCAAAATTGGCCCCAGAAGTGTCAGAGGTGTGCAAACCCGGGTTGGAAAAGGAAAAATATGGCTTCAAACAGGTTGCAGTGGGCAAAAATGGTTTCGAGGTCGTCAAAGTTGGCTTAAAAGGGTTGAGATGAGCAAACATGGTCAGAAATGACAAAACACGTTTAAAAATGGTTAGAGAAGTGCAAAATGGCTGAGAAATGACCAAAGATGGCTTGAAGTGGGTTAAAAATGGCTTAAAGAGGGTAAGAAATGGCCAAAAATGGCTTCCAAAGGGATAGAGAAGTGTAAAAACAGGTTAGTTACGGCCAAAATTGGCCCCAGAAGTGTCAGAGGTTTGCAAACCCAGGTTGGAAAAGAAAAATATGGCTTCAAACAGGTTGCAAGTGGGCAAAATGGTTTTCGAAGTCGTTAAAGTTG